>NC_052518.1:7608977-7761477 GCF_014356525.2 Nilaparvata lugens
AAGCACATTTGACTCTCCTCAGACCCACAGCGCTTTGTTGCATTCAGGTTCCTCTGATTAAAAACAGAAATTTGATAGATTAGTTGAGATTGATTATCAAAAGATTGACATAGTTAGATCTTTTTCGCCACACTGCACAAAAGCACTGTTTTCCAGTCCCTACGTAATCTGGAAGACATTGTTTGCAGACGACTCTCATCTGACGTCAGAACAGTTTTTTTTCCGGCCTAGGCCGGAAAGAGTACCCTTTCCAGCCGCTAACATGGAACTAAGAAAGGTGATCAAAAAACTTTTCATTATTGTGGTTCATTATTCAATAATTAAAACATTTATAATAATATCATCTCATTGTCATTTGAAAGAATTAAAAAGTATACTCAACCTCCCACATAATTGAAATCATCTCTTAGGTATTTAGACAAAAATCAGAATAAAAAAATAAAAATACTTGGACAATTTCCTGATATTCAGATTACCTCAGATTTTCTAGAGCTATCACCTTCCACTTCTGCTTTCGGAAGTGCTTAGTAAACAACTATTCTCATATATATATTGTTTATTTTTCGGCCTACGGCCTCGGACTTGAAAACCGATTTCGAGCCAAAAAAATCTCATTTTCTGCTCTAGGTGCGAAATATACTATTTCGAGTAATCTTACAACTGAATCATCGTGGATATGAATGAACGAGACCAAATGATGAATGAATATCGTAAAACTGATTAAGCCCTAAGGCAACACCACCAGAAGAGTCAGGTCGGATACAGATTCTACTATTTCCTCTTCTTCTCTTTATTCTCCTCCATCCATCTTCTCTCCTTTTCTCCTCCCTCTTCTTTTTCTCATTCTCCTCCATTTCTTCCACTTCACCCTCCTTTTTCAATTTTTTGAAGATTTAAAATACTTGATGTTCAGTGTGATTCATCGTCAGCATGCTCAGGATTTCAATGAAATTATAATGAATAGTTATTCATATAGTAATCTAGTTATTATTGTTATAAGTGGAATTCTTTTATGCCAAAAATTATGACCTAAATTGACTAGAGAAATACACGTAACTTGGATGAAGGAAACAAACTTGATCAATAACAAGATGCATTAAACAGATTACAGTTCAACAGATAGGGTTTAGAGTTTAGAGTGTTTCAGGAAATCTATTGAAGTTTACATGTGATTGGACAATCTCATTTATATATTACTAGAAAAAGTGTTGATGAATTATTTCAATTATTATTGCAATGAATAATTAAGGTTTTATAGAGCCTGTCAGAATCCCTTGTGATAGCATAAGAAAGTAATGATGTCACCTCATTTATATATTTGTAATAGTTGATATATTAAGGCTGTGCAACTTTTAGTTGAGTTATTTTTGGTAATTTTTAGTAAATTGAATAACTTTCTCAAAAACTGATATTTTCAATTTTTTTGTTTTATTCAATCAACAAAAACATGAAGAATTTATCGTCTGAATCTCATTGATTAATCTCCTATCAAATTTGAAATGTTCTGTCCCAAAAATTTAAACTTTAGGCGCTCATATCTCAAAAAGTAATGATCGGAAAAAAATGTTTTCTTGAGAAAACGTTTTCATTTCAATAGCTTGATGATATACACATCGAAAAGCTTTAGAAAATATCACCAGTAGAAAGTTTATTCTTAGCCTTCGCACCGCCTTAATGGAAACTTATTATTGAATGAATAATTTAAATTTAATTATCACCTTCGTATAGCCAGTCAGGAGCGCCATTACTGACCACACCAGGCACGGCCGTTGAACTGACTCGAAATGATTTCTCGTGTTTGTCAGGTGATGGCTTGTAGTAGATGTCATAGTTGTAGACCATTAGAAGGCCGTGACCTCGTGGGGTCCACTCAGCATGCAGAAGGTAAGGATGGTCGGAATCGTCAGGTGTCACCAGAAGAGGGTATGTTATCCTGTTAGAACCAAACAAGCATAATTTTAGAAAAATTACATTCGAGTCAGAAATGTTGTGAAGTTGTTATAATTTGTTTTAGCCAAACTTGATGAGCTGTTTCGGACATCATATATATCATGTAGGTCGAAAGAGATCAGTTTTCGATGAGATCAGCTGGAGATACGAAAATGTTTTCTTTGCCGCCCTAGGGCCGAAATGTCCACTTTCGGCCCTAGGGTGGAAAAGAATATGACCTTGAAAAACAGCTGATTCAATTCGTCAAGTTTCCAAGTTCAATTTTGTCAAGTTTTCAGAAAAACAAGTAATCATTTTGTCATGTTTTCAATTGGAAGAGTTTTCTGTTCATCAAGTTTTCAGTATGATAAATATTCAGAAAAGCAAGTTATCATTTTGTCAAGTTTTCATTCATCAAGTTTTCAGTTCGAAGAGTTTTCAGTTTGTCAAGTTTTCAATCCGTCAAGTTTCCAGTAAGGTAATTCCAGGAGAGACGCCCCACCTAAGGAAATGACGTCATAAAAACCACTGGGACATCTAGAGGGAAATAGTATTTGGTGATTTAACATTCAAATATTAAACATCAAACATTAAAATAGTATTTGGTGGTTATCATTCGTCATCAACATTTGTTGGAACATTCCATGTGGAAATCATACTGTAATAATTCCATATAACACTAATAAATTTGGCAATCTCCCATGTGTCCGGGTGAGATGCCCTTTCTGTTCGGGAGAGATCCCCATTCATTAATATTGAGGTAATCTGAGAGATGAGTTTTAACAGAAATGAAATAAGAAATGTATTATTGAGTAGAGAAATTACATGAGTTGATATAAGTGAATCATAAGTAAATCATTAGTTGCATTATAAAATTTCAATCAGCTTTTTTTCTTTTTAATCTGACGTATTTTCTTGTTGCCACAAATATTACAAAGTTCACCATACATGGTGCATGATTCATGAAACCAATGAGAGCATTCAAGACACTTAATCCATCAACACTATCTCTGGTAGTATAATAGTCTCATCACATTCTATGCAGTTGTTTACTCTATCACTTCATTTTCACTGTTTGAGTTTTCAACTTTGCTCTGTTTTTTCGATGTCTACATTTTCCTCCCTCTTCTTTCTTCCTATTTTCTGTAATTTTTGAGAAGATGTATTTTTTTTTTGGTTTCTCTCTCCTGCTTTCTCCTTCCTCCTTCTTCTCTAAACATCAGACTTGCCCACATTCAGTTTCTCAGCTATTTTTTCAACTTTTTCCTCGTGTTTTTGTTTTTTCTCTTCAAATCATATATTGAATGCCTAAAACCAGTTTTTATTATTCATTTGAACTATCACATTTCATATTTAATTGCAGTTTGAAATTTTAGGGCAACTCTCCCATACAGTTTGCTTGGGGCATCTCTCCCAGAATTCCATGGGGCATCTATTCTTTTGACAGGGGAGAGATGCCCCAGCACCATGTCGATACAAAGGGAATAAGATGGCCGCCTACTACATACAGATCAACTATAAAACGACTCACAAAGTTCTCACCAACTACATTTCAATATCCTCTTGGAAACGTTATTATCAGCCTCAAATATAACACCTTATCTTATAACGAAGGATGAAAACTCAATACTTATAGAATTTTTTTTGATTTTTACAGCCAAAAATAACAAAAGAAAACGGTCGTAATTCTCTCTATTGTTGACTGGAGTTCAACTGACAGAATGAATGTACTAGAAGAGCCCTCTATCATTATGTTTGAGAACTACAGCAAGTGGGGCAACTCTCCCCGTGGGGCATCTCTCCTGGAATTACCTTATGTCAAATTCTCAGTTCGTCAAGTTCTCATTATGACAGATTCACAATCTCACAAGTTTTCAATACACCGTACACCAAGCTCTCAATTCTTCAAGTTTTCAATAAGTCGAGTTTCCAGTGAGTAAAGTTTCAAGTCAATTGATTTTCCATCGTTGAACACTAGATAGGGAATAGGGTTGTGGAGAAGTGAGTTAAAGGTTAGGATAGAAGAAGTTTGAGGGCTTTTGCTTCCAAATGACAATATGCTGATTAAAGAAGTTGATATATTATTATGATACTGTACCAACTGGACATTCTTATAGTTACAAGAGCTTGAGGAACAGAAAACTGGACGAACTGAAGTTTGCCTACCCAGGCTGATTCTTGATCAGCTGAGATCTCGATGAAGTGGATTGCACACATACGAGATATAAGTTACTTCAGCAAGCCATTCATGTTACGTTCCTATATAGAGGCTCAACTGAACATGTATTTCTCACAAGTATATCTATACTGGCAAGAGCTCACTCACACCACATTACACTGGAAGATTGAGGGATTGTTCAAGTGGAGAATATGTTGTTGAATCAAGGACTACCGTCTTTAGTTTCAGAATGACGTTTTTGCTTTCATGAAGGTTCTTGGTTGATTATCCTTCCGGCAGTCGCGCTGTAGTAAAAAGTACAACAGTGTCAGTTTTTTTGCTGCACAAAACTATTGAATGGGGTGGTGTTAGTGAATGAGTCACCTATGCATTCCAAAACTTTCTCCCTATCACTCCAACGAGTTGCAGTATCAACCGAGCAATGGTTCAGTCTTTAGGTGCCATTAGTCGCGACAGTCATAAGTTGCATTGTGCATAATAAGGTAGGAAAAGACTGTATACGGGGACTATAAACGAGCCAATAGCGCAGAATTGATGGCTTTGCTTGGTGTACCTTATTGGGCTATGAAATGGTAATCATCCAAATGTTCATAGGTGTAAAATAATCCAAAAAGATGGAGAAAGTAATTATACAAATTAATAATTGTTGACAGTAGACAGAGTACATAATACTTGGAAAATTGGATGTTGTAAAAAGTACAACCTGCGACTGCTCGTGTGATTGAGTAGGGCGCGACTACCAGAAGGTTAAACTGTAGAATGACCAGATTTATTTCAACCAATACAACACTACGAATTTAGTTAATCATAACCCTGTTAGCATACATTAGTCAATAATTTCTCTATTCACATTTTTGTTTTGTTATATCTTAATTGTTTTATTTTGTACTGCAAGTAAATTTTGTCGGTTGGCGAGTCTGTTGCTTAAACCGCCGTTTTTTGACGTTTCTATTATATGCACCGTTAAGTGGGAGGAGAGTGTCTAGCTGGGCCAATGGCAGGCGTTCATGTCCTTGACCAATAGCAGTACTCGGCTACTAGTATAAATTCTGCTGCTCTTGTATTCAGTTTTAGTTCATCAAAGATTGACAATGGTGTAACAACTGAAACTGGCTTTCTACTTTTAATAAAATCTGTAGTTTTTGAGAGATTTCTTAATCTTTTTATCTAATATGAATAATTAGCACAATATCAACTTCTCAACTACACAAAAAGGAAAAGAGGAAAAAGTCAGTTGGAATGTACCTAACTATATTTGTTCTGGAATTTTGATTACTCTTCATTGATTTTAATAGGAGTTGTTTGTAGTATTGTAGTTCAATTGTATTCGGGTCAACCGTATCTGTAATGAGCTGTACCTGAATTTGTATACATTACACGGAAAGTTCAAGATTTAATTATCATTTGATTCAATTCAATCACATTTAATACATAGGAAATGGAGTGGATATAAAATGGATTTGTACTTACATTCCAGCAACATCGTGTATGGAGTAGAGTGCCAGAAAGGAGTGACGGAATAGCTGCAACATAACGGTTACCAGAATGTTAATGGTGAATATTCTCCAATATTCCATACATGACATTATTATAAGATTGACAACATAACTTCATTGATTTTACTGAAAATGCAAGAACAGCAGCTCAAGTAGTTTGAAAGGATTGCTTTCTTAATTTTAATCAGAGAAGATACTTTGAAATAATATTATATTATGATTAAAGGTGCAAAAACCATCTATCTTTGATACGATAGCACGTCCAGAAAGTAAGTTCCGTTTCAATTTATATCCGCTGCAGCGCTGCGATCGCAGCAGATCGCGGTAGACGCTCTGTATCAATGAGAAGAAACGTGCTTATTGCGAGACACTTCGGAAATTGCGCCGTGCAATACAGAATAAGCGCCGAGGATTGCTGTCAAAAGGTGTTGTTTTTCTTCACGACAACGCATGACCACACACTGCAAATGTGACGATAAACCTCCTACAGGGATTTGGCTGGGACGTGTTTGACCATCCTCCTTACAGCCCTGACATCGCTCCTAGCGACTTTCATCTCAAGTCTTTCCTTGACGGTCAACATTTCAACAATGACGACGAGCTGAAAGAAACTGTTCCCAACTGGTTGAAGACACAGGCGGCAAATTTCTATGAAGAAGGTATACAAAAACTTGTGCCAAGCTATGACAAATGTCTGCAAAATTTCGGTAGTTATGTGGAAAAGTAGTTTAAGAGTTGTAGAATTTTGTGCAATAAATAACTTTTCTGTATCTGTACACAATTTAATTTTATTACCAAACGGAACTTACTTTCTGGACCTACCACGTATAATGAAAAATTCAATCAGGTGAAATTATATGAATAATTCTACAGGGATAATAGTAAGAAATGTTAGAGGAATCAACTAAAAGTAGAAACGATAAAATGTATCAGTTGAAAAATTGTTATACTCCAATATGAATGATATATTTTTGAATGAATAAAAAATACTAATCATTGCAGATGAAGTGGGCTTAAACAAGATAATTGAATCCACCTCCAACCACAAGAATAGAAATCAGTTGAGATAGTTTTATTCACAAAAAGAAATATAGATTTATCACATGCGTGAGAGAAAAAGTTAAATATATAATAATATAAAAAATATTATATATTAATTATATATTATATATTATTATTATTATAAATATATATTATATTATTAAATATATTTAATGATATATTGAATATAATACCTTGTCTAGAAACAAGTCTGTGAGTAAGAAGAGTTTGTTGTTCCAACCAGAATTCTCTAGAATCTTATTTAAAGATAATAGTTCAATGTAATAATGCATAATGTTTCATGTAACGCATTATGAAAATTGACATAAATTACATACAAAAATACTAAATTATCCTCTCTTGAAATGATAATAATACAATCATGTAACAAAAGAGGAGAAAAGAACATTTTTATCATATTGAAAACTTTCAATGGTTATTCTTGTAATAATCAAGTACCATAACCAGCAAAACATCAACACAAGCTCCTCAGCAGAAACAGGTCCATGAAAGAGAAGTAGGAAAAATGATATATTCAACAGAAACAGGACTATGAAAGAAGAATAGAAAAACCAACATAGAAACATAATAGTTCGTAGGTTACAATTTGGTGAAAAGACACGTACAAAACGTTAGTAAATGTGCTCAGTAAATGAAAGATAGCCAACCAAAATATCGAAATGTTGAAGCAATGATTATCAACAGAGAGGAAAGTTATTACTACTCATAATTGATGAGGTTGATTGGAAAATAATGAGGAAAATATGCGATAGTTGTTTAATTTTGTGCTCACCTTTTGTACATTGTGGACCAGCATTATGTATTTCTGGTCGGGAGACATGGAGAATTTTGCAAGATTCATCCTTCTCTGAAATTGAAGAAATTTGAACATTAAAAATAACGTTTTACAATCAACAAATAATAGGCTACTCCACTAAAGCACAGAGAAAACAACAATATCTCTTCTGCATCATCAGTGACCAAAGCCTGGTTATTTTCCTACTTGCCGTATAAAGCTTTTTTTTCAATTCAAAAAATAATTTATTCCGCACAACATAATATTATCACAAAACATTGTACCATCTAACAATACAAAAAAAATACTAATGAAAATATATGTTTTGCTTCAGATGACAAAAACATAAAACGAAATAAATATGAGCACACCTTGTGTACTTGTGTTACTTGTGTGTGTACAAGCACAGCTTGTATTAACAGTGAAAGTAACAGCTGACTGACTGTGAAAACTTAGATTCTGGATGCAAATTTCCACAGTCATCCAGTCAGTAAAATATTTCAAGGTTGAGAAAAAATCTTTTTCCTACAGTTACCTTGAAAAGTGGCCATTCCTGCACTGATTACAGAACGCAAAGAATCACTTTTCCGCTCTAGTGCGGGAAAATTTTTTTCTGCACTCCAGATTTGCAACATGGCAACACAAAATAGTTGGGGGTTTTATGGAGGATTAGTGCACGAAAACAAAAATTAAGTTGGTAACAATGACTGTGGTTAGATTTAGATAAGAATCATTTCAATGGCTACCCTACATGTATGATAAAATCCCAATCTAGAAATCCAAAACAAGAATAATGTTCATCTAAATCATAATAATTAAATAATCATCGTTTACGAATTCTGATCATTTAATAATAAATAATAGTTCTTTTCTATTGATAATTTTTTTTTCAACTGCAAGCAATGAGAAAAGTTGCAAATATACATTATAAAATTCGAATTTTGAGGTTAAATGATTACCGTTCGATATCCATATAAATAAAAAAGCATAAGAATACTACAATAAAATATATTCTCTGTTGTCTATGTTATTTTTATAAATATTTTTTAGTTTACTTTAAGCATTTTTCTCGGTAATTTGAGCAAAAGTCTAAATTTCTGAATCCTGTTTCTGTAGTTTTTAGCTGGATGAAACAAATTTAGGTACGATTCTTCCCGCTAGGTCGCGCTCTTGTCGGTTCAGCCATCTTGCTCCCAATCAGCTGTTGGCGTGTATTTTGAAGTGAATTTTTGTTCTATCTGTATTTTTATGATTCTTGAATGATAAAAATGAGAACTTTGGCTGAGAATTTTCAACTTCAATTGGATTATTAATTTTTAAATGAATTAAGGTTGTTATTAATAACAGCATCACACACACACAAACATTTGATGGATTTCAGCCATCATTTCACCCATAATTACCCACTTTTCATATTCAATGGTAACTGTAGGAAAAATTTAATGTGAAATACGTGCGCAAAGTTCCTCTGCTGCACTCAAGAAGCCATTCCGCCCTCGCCTACGGCTCGGGCGTAAACGTTTCTTTCGGTGCAGCAAACCGTCACTTTGCGCACTAGTTGCACAAATAACTATATTATATTGAAGTAAATATGAAGAGAGATAGATGACTGAAGTTGCCAAGCTCCAGGTGACTAGACTACCTGAAGCTTCGCTCATGTCGATTTGAACAAACAAATTTCGTTGAAAAAGAAATCAAAGCAGCAAAAATAACAAATTGGAAAATATCATCCTACTTTTGTTCAATAAATTGGATCCATCTCTGATGGATGAATGCATTTCAGACTACTAATTAAACTTCTAATATCAAGAAGAATAAAGCCATTTACACACGCATCGATCTTTAGACGTCCATTTCTCTGTCGTCCTTATCCTCCTTAGATTCTACCTTAATCGTCTAACTCTACCCGATTGAATGGAACATGACAAACACATGATACACATCATGTTGTGTTTGTCAATCTATGTTCAATCTAATAGAATTTATAAGTAAGGTAAAAAATCGGACGTTAAAAATCTATGTTTATGTAAGGCTCAACTCACACTTACGCGACTCAGGTCGAGAAGAGACTCGATTCTAGTCGAGAGCATGTGTTTTCAAATGGTGACGTCGCAGAGACTAGAATCGCCTGGTCTGAGTGTCACCATTTGAAGACACATGCTCTCGACCAGAGTCGAGTCTCCTCTCGACCTGAGTCGCGTGAGTGTGAGTTGAGCCTAACTGGTCTTTATTCATAACTAAACTCAAAATTGGACAAAAATCATAAAGTGTAAACATAACCTATTTTTTGGACAATTTCTATCTAAATTTGGGAAAGGAACAGTTTTGGGCTTTAAGCCTGTTGTTCCTTTTCCAATCATTCATGGTTGAGAATGATATTGCATGTATCAATGTATAAAATAAATAAATAAACCGGCTTTTGAACGAGAACAGTTTTGAAGAGACAAACATGATAGCTGAGAGGTATGAATACAAAACATCAGTGAGTGAAATCTTCTGCTGAAAAACCTTCCCAGGAAAGTCTTTCACTCCATGTTCGTGATTTAAGTTTGATCAATATTGGTGATATTGTTCTGTAACAGTTCAAACTCGCATTTTTGATAAAACATAACTGGTTCTGTCAACACTAAGCTGTTCTCCATAAAATTAAAAATCCACCTCAATATCACCTCCACCAATACAAGAAAAACTTTCATATTATGTTCATAAGACCAACTACATCTACCAAAATTTTTTATGAGATAATTAGTATATTATGTTATTTCAAAATTGAGTGTCTTCCATCATAGAGAAACAATAGCATAAGTAGATATCCCATGGTATAGGGCGTTTATGTCGCAACTTTTACTGTTATCTCAAGCCGATTACTGTCGATTATTGTCGAATTTTACTGTTTCGTTGGGTTGAGAGTGTATGAACGGCACAATATGAGAGTCTGCCAGTGTCACACAGCTTCACGAGAAAGAATTACATGAGCTATCGGCTTGAGATAACAGTAAAAGTTGCGACATAAACGCCCTATACCATGGTATATCTACTTATGCTATTGTTTCTCTATGCTTCCATTCAGTTCGTTTAGGACGTTTCTTTAGTACTTACGAATGTTTGGTTGCTCATGACAACTCTTGAAGTAAGATTGGCAGCATTGTAGATACTAATTCCTCCCCACTCATCTCTGAAGATGAACTCATCTCCTACAAAATAGAAATATAATACTACTTTTAATAATCAACTTATTATTTATACAAGAAAATCATGCAATAATCATCAGATAATAACAGGCTCAGTCAGAATGGGTTTCTATCATTGTATTTTTTTGGAAAAAAGGGTTATATATTAAGGGATTATATATATGAAAGAGATTATTAATTTGAGAACTTTATTACAAGAATTCCTATTTCTAGTACAAAATACAGAATGCGGCAGAACCGATTAAACAGGAACTGTAAGATATAAATAATAATAATATCGAGTGACCTGGCTGGCTCATGTCTGGTGTCAGAGTTTTCTGGTCACAACTGATAAATTTCAGAGCCTCTGACAATAACCTAACGACTGCGTTTTAGGCAGCCGGGACCGACGAATTAACGTGTCTATCCGAAGCACGGGAGTGTGAAAAGTGACTCAGGATATACAGAGAAATAATGATTCATAAATTCTCTGAATTATTGGTAGAACGAACAAATTTATATCGAAGAGATAATGTCCTGAATGTGACGGACTTTGGTTTCAATACATGAAGACGATAAATCTTCCATTTAATAATTTGATTGCATGGTATGAGATGTTGTGATATTTCTCCATAATTGAAATAATAAGATGTTGATATTGTCAATACCACTTTAATTTATTCGAAAATTAATATATATTACAGAACCAGGTTTCATGGTAATACCTGCTACATCTTCAGCTGAACTAATGACCAACACATAGCCTAAAATTGAATTTTCCTGTTCCTTCAACAATAACAAACACATTAGTTCACCTGAAGATGTGGTAGGTGTTACCATGAAACCTGGTTCTCTAATATGAATCAATTTTCGAATAAATCGAAGTGTTATTGACAATATCAATCAATCAAACTGTTTATTCCTCAAAAACAAAACACAATACATGTTATAGCAGCAATAAACTAAAAAAATACACAGAATTATAACATGACTATGAGCCTAGTAGCCTATGTTGATATTCTAATGTATATAAAATACAATTTCTAAAAACACATGACCATGATTAAAAAAAACTGTGACTGTTAAATTAATAAACATTGATAACTATTTATGACTATATAAACATCTTATTCTTTCAATTCTTCCATTGTTGAAGATCTAGGAAAATAGAAGAGTGATAGAGAATATTCGCCTCCGAATTGAAGGAGATTGGTTGAATAGAGTCGCCAGTTTAGAATTCTACCAATAAGAAGTTAGCAGCTCATGTACGTTAGTTGATGTATCAGGCGTTATATATGACGTTATTCAACTGCGGGCTCCTGATTTGTTGAAATTGTAAAATGGTGACTGCTCAGCCCATTGACCAATCAGAAGGCTTCTTGATTTAGAGGCTTGACTACGTCAGTATATTGCCACTCCCACTTTTGGTTGGTGAATTCTTTTAGTTCCAACTTTCTCCGCTATTCTCAGTGAACTTTTATTCTTAATACTTTTATTTAGTTATTTATTTATTCATATGCAAATACAATCCAGGTAAAAACAACAGGCATATGCCCAGAACTCCTTTAAATCTTAATTCGGAATACACAGTCTAAAGGTTATGTTACTCACGTAACTTAAATAATAATGCAACCACTTTATAGACTTCTTTTGTTGTAGTCTTATAATTTTACATAATAATTGTGCTGAGGCATTGGAAATCAAAGTTGAGACAACATTGATAAATGATATATTGGGCCATGCATCGCGAATGATGTTCGTAGAGAGAATTTGGAATAAAAATAAAAAACAACAAAAATAGAGCAGAATAATTATGATGAGGAGAAAAAATGGCCAGAAATTAGCAAATAGTATACTTTCAAATTCAAGGCTCTTTGGTTAGCAGATTAGTCAAAAGCAAAAGTCTGTATTTTATTTCAGTGAACAGATCAAATAACACAATCAGTGAGCCCCCGGGCTGAAGAACTCTCTCAAATTCCGTTGATATATTATTACCAGCTTTTATATTGAAATCTCTGGTTTTCATTGATTTAAAATATTCTATATAGCTTTTATTTAGTATTTTCCTTTTGTGAGTAATTATTCCAGATTCCAGAGGCATGGGCAATAAGGGTGGGCCTGAGAGCACCCCCCCACGAAATAATGAATATACGGAAAAATAAGTACAGTAATATGAATTTTTCAATGAATGATGTGCGGAGCTATCGCCACGGCAGACAGTGATATTTCTTTTAATTTTAGTACAGAAGTGTTCATAGATGTGACAGTGTTAAAATCTTGACCAATGTTTGAAAAATGGTTGAAAAATTTAAATACTGAGATCTCTTCATCATTTGGTTTGTTTAGAAATATACATTTTTCATGATTTAATGTCAACAGAAAAGAAGCGTGATCTCAGAAAAGTAAAACGGGCGTTCAGCGCAAATTACCTTCTGAGTATGAGCAGCAAAACTGATATAAAGAAAGTATCATGGGGTTTTTACTTAATGGCCCATATGAATAAAACCAGAGCAAATGCTCATGAGCTAGAGCATGGAGCATAAGTTTTTGCTCATGAGCAAAAGGTAGAAGCAAAAGCATTTGAATAAGCCTTACCTTATACTCTTACCTTATGCTCCTGAACTCTAGAGCAAATGATCACTTATTTTAAAGATTTTTCATCAGCTGATTCGCTTTTGTAGCCTTACTTTGTTTTTATAGCTCACGGAAGCGCTAAATATGCAAGCAGGGTGCACACCGCTTGTGTTTGCGTCGCCTGCTCTGTTTTCTATTTATGAATAGAGTTTTAGGTTAGTCGAGTTTAGAATTTTGAAATAATAGCGTGAAAAAATGTCATCTCTATAATAATCTTCAGCATATTCTTATAATATCAATAGCCTTCTTATAATCGTCTACACTCTCATCTTCGCCTCTCATCTTAATCTCTACACTCTCATCTTATGTTTATTTCTTATTTTGTGATGGCTATCTTTATATCAGGTATCTTTTGTATTTATTCTTTTGTGAGGATAATGGTGATAAATATCATGGTTGGATCTAAAAAGGGTTTTATAGTTCTCAACTATTAGTTGTGATCGTATCTGGTATAGTTTCCTCTTCCTCATACGAATTAGTTGAGACATTTTATTATGAGCTAAAGGTGATAAGCTGCTCTAGACTAGACTCACCTTTTTTGAAGCATTTGCTTCAAAAGTTGAGCAAATGCTCTAGTTTATTCATACAGTTTTTAGTATAAGCTTTTACTCTTGAGCAAATGCTCAAACTATTTTTTTGATGAGCATGAGCAAAAGGTTTTGCTCACGTTTATTCACAGAAAATGAAGCAAATGCTCTATATTTTAGAAGTATAAGCAAATGCTCAACTTTATTCATATGGCCCATTATCTCTCAACCTTACATCCCCTAAAAATAAATTCTATATTGGCCACTGATTGATTCTATCTAGCATACATGATTCTATGTTCATAAAATTGAAAATCAATGAATCCTTTTGACATTATTTATTTATCTCTCTATCCCAACACAACACCTTTCGAACAAAATTTAAGTCATTTCCATGTGTGAATGAACAAAATAAACAACGTAAAATTATTAACGTTCAACGTTGAACAAGTAGGTGATGATTATGATGTGTCTGTTCTCTGTTCTCTGTGAACTAGCAGTTTCCATCAACTGTCAAATCTGGTACCGAATTGTGTTAGCATTAGGAATAGTGTTGAACTCTGTTGTCGGAAATCTCGTTGTGTAACGATCACAGATTCATTGCTCTCATAATTTATGCGCGTACGGCTTAACCACGACGAGTACCAGCTCAAGCCATGTTCACTACTCAAATCAGGCTATCTGATGAACAAAAATAGACTACATGCGCAGATTTGTAACCCTGTCACAACTGAAGTGACGATCAAAATGAACTGATTATTACTAGGTTCTGCTGCAGTTTGTATAATGAGCTGGAACTGTAGTCGGTTCTGGGAGCTGAGAGACAATGTGAACAAACATGCGCGTGTGAGAGTTGATCAAGACCGATTCACAGTGAACACCTTTCATCTTTGTCATAGACTGAAATAGTCTAATAATGGAATAATCTAGACTATGAATAACATGACTTGATTCAGTATAAATGATATAAGTGTTATAACTTGATTCAGTATAAAATTAATGAATTTGAAGAATAGGAACTGAAACACTGGAATCATGATTGGGCTCAATTATCAGAAAATAATTTATTCTTTTATAAGAAGAGAAAAATCATTTCAAACTTGGAAATCTTCAGTTGAGAACTAGGAATTCAAATAATTCAATATTATCATCAAAATTTTTATAGTTTTTGCTTTTTAAATGTGATTTTGTGTTTGAAAATAGTTTTCTTGATTTTAATATTTATAAAATAGGAACTCAGGAAGTGGAAGTGCAAATTTTTAGTGAGAAAGATGAAGAACCCAAGACATAACCTATAGACTTGAGTGTTGATAGGAAATGACATTGGGTAATACGGCAAGGCAGAACATCCGAAAGGATTTCTCTGCCGATAAAAGCCATAAGAGTAAATAAAATAAATAAAAATAAATCAGTAACTAAACCAAAATGGAATATTGCACTCAATGATCATTACGATTACAAATTGGCTAGAGCACAAGATTCATTTTTCTAGCCACGCCAATTATTTAACAAAAAATTATGTATTTACTCTCTTGTAACATTGTTGTTAACTGGTGAATAAATTTGATTTGATTTGAAATTTTAACAAGCTCTAGTAACGAACTTGGAATGACAGTTTTCAACTTTAAACATGAAATATTGTAAAACGGAATTAGGACCTGAATCAGAATGGAATATCCCACTCATCACAAAAAAGAAATATTAATTTCATATTATTCAAGTTTTAACACTAGAATAACGACTTGGAGACTGAGGTAATTGTGGGAAAATATGAAATATTCAATCGCCGACTGAGTATTTCATATTTTAGGAATTCAAATAAATTAGAAACCAAACCAAAATGAAATATTACACTCAATGATCATTACGATTACAAATTTGAACAGGCTCTAGTAACGAACTTGGAAAGACAGTTTTGAGCTACAAACAAGAAATATTGTATATCGGGACTATACCTGAATCAGAATGGAATATTACACTCATTACGAACAAGAAATGTTGATTTTATATTATTCAAGTTTTAACACTAGAATAACGACTTGCAGAGTGAGGTAAGTGTGAGAAATATGAGATATTCACTCACTGACAGTCAGTGAGTGAGTATTTCATATTTTTCTCAGCTAATTCAGTCTGAAATTCGTTTTTAATATTAAAAATTGATGAAACATAGCAGTTCAAGATGGATCAAAAAATTCAATACTCGAATCTATTTGTTCATTCATAAATAAATTTTCATTCTGGAATAACTCAATTTATTCAATGTGCTGTAATAATTAAGTGTAATATTTGACTTTAATTTAGTGTTTTCATCTTACTAAATTCTAAATTTCTAGATCATATATATTTTTAGACAAAAAAAGAATTCTAACTTTGGGAATAGAATAGTGTCAGGCCAAGCCTATTGTTCGTTTCCGATCATATTTACGAGATAATTTGTAATAATTGTATCCACAAATAAATTAATTAATCTCTTGACGTACATATATCAAATATAGTACATGAGAGACTAAATTTGAATAAATATAGCACTCAACAATCATCAGGAGGGAATTTGGAAAGAATAATAGTATGTTTGAGGAAATTTTGATGAAAAAAGTGTATGCTATTTACATTCCTTGGAAAACTGGGAATTGTCGGTCCCGGCTGAACTATGACAGTCGTAAGGCCCATTGACGGCTTAAATTATATATTCAGGCGATGGGACCTTCCCGCAAGGGACTCTCCACCAACAAGAGCCATACGAATTTACTTTTCCCTGGAAAATATTGAGTTTTTCCATGGAAAAAATTGTAATGTGAAATTTTCAGTTCAATATTATCATCAACATTTTTATAGTTTTTGCTTTTTAAATGTGATTTTGTGTTTGTAAATAGTTTTCTTGATTTTAAAATTTATAAAATAGGAACTCAGGAAGTGGAAGTGCAAATTTTTAGTGAGAACAATGAAGAACCCAAAACATAACCTATAAACTTGAGTTTTGATAGGAAATGACATTGGGTAATACGGCAAGGCAGAACATCCAAAAGGATCTCTTTGCCAATAAAAGCCATAAGAGTAAATTAATAAAATAAATAAATTGAGTTTTGGTGCAGGATTATACTGTACCGTACAAGCAGAGAGTATAGAATGTGTTAGGTTCTAAACTATACTATAATATTCTCTAGAAGAATGATATTCTTCACTGTTGAACATAGTATTATTGTTCTGGGATTCACACATGTTTGTGGGTGGTATGAAGGAGGAACACAGATGGAAACAAATAGAGGGAGACAGAGTGATGAGAGCAGGGTCCTGCAGAGCCGGAATGGGGCAGTAGGGTCCTGGCTGATAATTGACAGGTTTTGACACTGTTTTTGCTTACAACAATAGGGCCTTCTAGAAAGAACTGGCTACGTTTGTTTGTGTATTGTGTGAATGATGGAAGCCTCCATCCGTCTGGATTGTTCTGGAATAAAAAAGTTGGGGTATATATATAGAGCGATCGCTCGCCTAGAGCAGTCAGTCAGTGATAAACAAGTGAGTGATAAGCAAGACGTTCAGTGGTAAAGGAACAGAGTGTAAGCTGTACCCAAAACCTGGGAGTTCCTAGTGATAATTATTGTGATAATTCAATAGTGAGATAGCAATAATTGTATAGTATCGTAATAATAGTTATCCAGTGTAGTGTAGTGATTGATAGTTATTATTGCCGTGACAGTTGTTTCAAGATACGAGATACAGGCCGTTGATACGGATACGCGAGCACGTGATACGGAACGGTGGTAAAGATACGTGATACGCGAACTATGAAATAAACTTTTTTTATAAAAATGAGTTTATGAGATAAACTTTTTTTATAAAAACCAATTTGGTTTTCGTGAGTTGATGAATACAGAGATGGCTCTTTATACTTTCATGACAGCTATATATTCTGGCATTAACTCCAGACCAGCGAACTGTGTTGCAGGATTATTCCTGGATATAAAAAAGGCATTCGACACAGTAAGCCACACAATTCTGCTGGACAAACTATATAATACTGGTATCAGAGGTGTTGCACATATGTGGTTTTCATCCTATTTGAAAGAAAGGGTGCAATATGTTGTCATAGGAGGTGTGAAGAGTGAGGTCCAGGTAGTAGATTGTGGTTTACCACAAGGATCGGTCCTTGGGCCAATCCTATTTCTTGTATTCATAAATGACCTTTTCTCATGTAACTACAATGGTGTGCCAGTGTCATTCGCAGATGACACTGCTTTTGCATATTGTGGGTTGGATGGTTTGGACTTGGAGAGTGTGATGCAGACTGATGTTGATAGGTTGTTGTTGTGGTTCAAACACAATAATCTGTCTCTCAACCTGTCAAAGACCAAGTATATTCTGTTCACACTGTCGTCAAGCTGGAATTTACCATCTGGTTTGAAGTTCCACGTTGATTGTTTGCGGAATAATTGTAACTGTCAAGTTTTCACGCAAATTGACTCCATCAAATATTTAGGTGTTACAGTAGATGAGAAGCTTACCTGGTAAGCACATACGTTATGTTAAAAATTATCTTTTACATATCCTGAGAAAATTCTATTTTCTAAATAAGATTCTTCCAACCACCATTCTTAGACAGTTATACTCTGCTCTTGTTGACTCTAAACTGAATTATGGAATAAGTTGTTGGGGCTCTACTTACATTACCCACTTGAGACCACTTATAACCTTACAAAAATCTATTGTCAGAGCTGTTAAAAAATCAGGAAGATATGAACATGCCTTTCCCCTTTTTCAAGATATAAAATGCTTGCCTCTAAGATACATATATGTTTTCAAAGTTTTATACCTATCCTTTGTAATGTCTGGAAACAGTGGTCAGGCACTTTTCAGGGAGAGAACAAATTATCAAACTAGGAGAGTCACTTCTGATCTGCTAAGGCTTCCCAGGTCATATACCACTTGTTTCCAGAAATCGTTTGTATTTCTAGGTCCGAAATTTTTCAATAATTTACCTTTTGAGGCAAAGAGAATTGATAATAGGAAAATGTTCAAATATTACATTCTTAAATGGCTTAGAAATATCTTGCCTGATTGTTTAGAACACATGTTTTCTATTCTTTCTTAGTTTTCGACATAATCATTATTATAGTTGTTGAAAATCATATCAAAAAGTAATTAAGCCCAAACTGGAAATGTATGAGAGGTGAGTGAATGTGTGAGTGTGTGTTTTCATTTTTTTCTTGCCCAAAAAATTTTTTTTTCTTCTTTCTGATTTTATTCAATTATAGTATAAGCACTCCTGCTTGCACGCGTTAAGCATTAAATGTTTACAGCAAGCTAGAAATATTCTGTTTCAAAAAAGCTTTGTTTTTTTCATAATACATCATACACGTAGAAAGCCTTATTACATAAATTATATTTTATACAATTTCTTCAGTGCACTTTGTATTTTATTTCCATTTTTGATGTTTGATGTATTTGAAATTTTGTATGTATTTGATTTTTGAATCAGAATAAAAACAATTTGAATTTGAATTTGAATATGATACAGAGTCCTGGTATAAGATACAGACAGTGATAGTGTTGCATACGGTGTTAATGAACTGTAAATATTAGAGAACTGTGTAATAAGTGGTGAATCTTTACATTTGCCATCCGAATACTTGTTAGTTGATTGAATTACCTACTACCAATTACCTATAACCTATTACCAACCTACTCTAGAACATGGTACGCCATAGTGGAGTAGGTCAATTTCCACACAGACAAACCTAAACAAGTAGAGGACACATTATAAGAATTTTATGTAACTAACTATTGTATGTAATTGTAATTTATCTAATATTTTGTGTGATTGATGTTGTAGTTTTGGTTTGTTTGAGAAATAGACATTTATTTATTTATTCTTAATTATTGCCTGTAGTAGAATTGATTATCTGTTATTTTAGTGAGTCAATTCTTTCATCTATTTAGTTTTGAATACAATAAAGTGCAATTATAATTGCCACAAGAAATAGTTTAGTTGAGTGAAAATCCGTAACATTATGTTCTAGACAAGAAATTCAATAAAGCTTACAACAAGAACTCGAATGGAAACTGCGTACAAATTGAGTGTACAACAAGAAATTGAACGGAAGTCGGATTTCAATAAACAGTTGAACGTCAACCCACTTTGGCAAGCAGTGAAAATCATTTGCAGATGACAAACAAGCGGATGACTGAAGTGGTTCTGATAGTAAAGTGATACGCGAAAGATCCACAGAGAGAGACGACAAACTGAGACTTGTTTTTGAAGGAGCAGTCTCAAAAAAGGGAACAGTGGAAGGACGTTCAAAGGGAGCAGGGAAACTGGGAGGGAAACTGGGAAGGAAACTGGGAAGAGCTGCACTTAGCACTTTATCTTCTCTGGCAGATTGCTCCCTCCCACCACTTATAACCCACCTTTTGTCTTTGTCTTCCCTTTGTTTGTACTGATGAGACCCTCCACTTCATGATGACACAATACACCACCTTCTTAGAGTCAAGCTGATAGACCCACAATCATCATTGTTACATCTTCTTTATTCTTCATAATAAAAGAGTGATGTTTGTTTGCTTGTTTGTTCTTTGGTAAAAATTTGCGGCTTGAATTCCAAAAGAACAGGAATGATACAAAACAAAAAGAATTGACTAAAATGTAAGAATCTTCATCTTTTTTCAATAAAGAATAAGATGAGAATGCTTTTTTATTTCGCTACGGGGAGAGTTCAAAAGCAGAGTATCCTTTTATCATGTTGCGATTCTGTGGGAGATAGCCTTGAATTCAGTCCTTAACCAATATAGAATGCTAAACCGATGAGTTATACCTTCATCAACAAGAGTATATTATTATCAATTCATGTCAAAATAGAATAGAATGTTTTTCTTCTTTTTTTTGTGTAGTTGAGAAGTTGATATTGTGGTAATTATTCATATTGAATGAAAGAGACTAAGAAATTGTCAAAAACCATAGAGTTATCTGTTTTTTTTTTAGATATTAAATCTGTGGTTTTTGACAATTTCTTAGTCTCTTTCATTCAATGGAATAGAATGCTTTCTTATTTCGCTACGAGGGAAGTTCAAAAGCAGAGTATATCATGTATTGATTTTGTAGGAAATAACCCTTAATTCAGTCTTCAACCAATATTTAAGGCTAAACAAATGGGTCGTACCATTATCAAAAAGAGTCTATTATAATCATTTTTTGTCAAATTAGAATAGCTTAGTAGTCTTCAACAAGGAGCTATAATAATGATGGAAAAGGAAAAAAAACATATGGTGTTTTTGATGATGAAACCTATCGCTCTACCATCATCAACAAGAGTCTATTATCATCAATTTATGTCAAATTAGAATAGCTGAGTAGTCTTCAACAAGGAGCTAAGATAATGATGATAAATAAAAAGAACACGTGGAGTTTTTGATGATGGAACCTATCGTTCTTTCATTCACGTAAAAAAGCCGTTAGCAATACAATTACAAATACAAATAAATTTTATTTCCATTAATATACAAATAAACAATCCAATCAATAAAATGTACATAATATTCAAAAATACAATATATGAAATTTACTACAAATATAAATAAATAGCATTTTTTCGGAGATTAACCTTTTCAACTATGGGAAACCCATGTTCTAGAGCAATGTAGAACAAAAACATCTAAATAACTTTAGGTAAACTGAACCAACCGCATTTACAAATTCAATACGCAAAAATTGAAAGTGCAGAGTCTTCCAACAACCAAAATCAATCCAATCTTGGAACAGAGTGAGATAATAGTAGAATGATATAAGGATTGAGAGAAACCAATGTATCAGATCAGAGAGAATTGGTTCTGAGTGAGGAATATTTTGAATTAGTCTGAAGAGTATATTTCTATTTGGATTTGTATCACTAGGCTACGCTCAATAACTCACAATCGTTATTGAAAGAGGATGAGATATCTTTTAGTTTTTCAAATTATTCAGGTACACTATTTGCTACCTCTTGAGTCAACAATAGGTCTGCAATACAAGAAAAAGGACTTCAGCCTATCTTACTTGGAAAGTGTTAGATATTGATTAAATAATACTCTTCATATCAACCAACCATCTTCATTTTAATACATTTAAGACTAAACTGTTATTAACGTCCTGGTAACTAATGTATTGAAATCATATGATAATATTAAATATCATCTGTAACATCTCCCTCTCAAAGACTTTATATTAGTCATATATTATCCTATATTTCCCTTTTTATTTTTCGTATATGAATTGTGTTTCTTCGCTGAACACCTCCATTATCGTTTCTAACCAGCAATGAACGTGGCTGTGGTAATTTCTCAATTATACTTCCTTTTTCACATTCTTTGTTATGAATATCCTGCATATATATCTCCTCTCAAACTACAAAATCTTCGGTGTTTTTAGATACATTACGATCATAGTAAAGTTTTTGAATCGATTGATTCTTTGCCATCTTATCGATTGTCTCATTAGGTACAATTTTTGGATTCAATGCGTAATGTGGTATAGAAATCTTAGTTCTTATATGTCTGCTATTAAGAAGCTGTGAAGGTGTATATCCCAATCCAGCTACGGGAGCATTACGATAATTTAGTAAATACAATATTCCAAATCTTGCTTGTTTGCAGCTGCCTTTTTAAACATTGTTTTGAATATTCCAACTGCCTTTTCTGCTAATCCATTTAATTTTGAATGGTATGGACTTGATGTGGTAATTTTGAATCCCCAATTTTCTGCAAATTGAAGCATTTCTCTGCTATTAAATGGCATGTTATCTGCTTCTAGTGTTTGAGGTATTCCAAATCTGCTGAATGTTTCCTTAATTTTTTTTTATTACGGTGAAGCTGCTTTTGCTATTGATTGGGTATGCTTCAATCCATCTCGAATAATAATCAATCACAACTAAGTAGTTCAATCTATCGACTTCTGCAATGTCCGCTGCAATTTTACAAAACGGTTTATCTGGAATGTCGTGGTAAAATAACATAAATTAACGTCCTGGTAACTAGTGTATTGAAATCATATGATAATAATAATTATCATATGTAACAGAAAATATTGATTTTTCCATACTATGCATGGATATTCCATGTGACGGGTGCCATACGATATGCTTTATGGTATGATACGACATACGACATTAGGGTGGGCCGAAAAAAATGAGTTTTTTCGAAGTTGTCGTGCAACTGAGTTTTGCTCGCAAAAGTGTCTCTTTTGGAAGGGGAACACAATGAAATAAAAAAATTGAAATCGGTTGACATCTTCCGGTCGCGCATGGGCACTAAAGTTTGTTAAAAATCTAAAAAAAAAACAAATTTTTCCGATTTTTTTTTTCAACTTGAATTTTATTTTTTCGTGTTGTAATAGGTGAAAAATACTTAAAGTATAGCTTAAAATCATTGTGATTTTTTTTCATACAGGTTAGGCAACATCTACCGGTGGCGCACGGAGCCTAAAATTCGCCAAAATATAGAAAAAATCACATTTTTCACAGAATAAAACGTGAGCATTTTCAATCAATGTGGGCTACTTTAAGACAAGTTTGATCAAGCCTGATACAATATGATGGGTAAGTAAAGAAAAACGAGCTTGGTACATTGTCTTCTATTTCACAAATTGTAGAATACAAGAAACTGTTGAATCTTATTGGACAATAAAAAGTGAAATAGAAAATGAAGCAAAACTAAATTTTCAAAACTGTCCAATTTTATGTCAAGAATCAAACTCATATGTTTAGAAACTACATTTTTCCTTCATATTTTTCCGACACACCATACGAATATTGTATGACTCAATATTAAACCATAGTTACTATATTATATATTTAGATGATGAGGGAGGCTCATAAATATTTTAAATGAGATTATTTGCAATGAGTTTTTTAATGGAATATTGTAGAATCTGCTTTATAAAATAGCGCTCCATGTTGAATAAAATCTAGATGGAGAATATTAATTTCCCATAGTATTCAACTCTCATGGCCGTATTCATGAAGATAGAGGTAATTTGTTTAGTGGAACTCCAACTATTTCCTTATTAATCTTTCAACGCTGCACACTAATTTTACATAGGAGGAGGGTTTTAACGCAGACAACGTCATTCACATTCTTGAGGGAAGGGTTCCCAACTGGGCTTAGGGGGTGTAAATAACGAAATTTGAATTCTATTCTTGCCTGATTCCATTGTGATGACAGTTATCATTATAATTCTGGTTGAAAACTAGATGTGACGAAAGTTAAATATAACTAAAGACGTAATTTCAGGTTGGGATACTCGCTCTTACGTAAATTCAAGTTGGGTAAGCTATTCACCTGATTACACACGCTGATGGATATCAATGCGGAAGTGCATACTCATTGGATGAGTGAGCTATTATCAAGTGGAGCATTATGATGATATTTGCTCTATTGTGTGGGCGCGGTCACATAAATTTGAGCCAAAGTTTCGTGTGACACAACACTTAAGTCTTACGTATCAGATGTATCATTGGAAGCGTATCATGGATACGTCTTAGGCTGGCCACTAACGAGAGGACATGCATTTTTTGTCATTAGTGAGAGACTTCTAACAAAAAAAAGCTGTTTGACAGCAGCTTTCAACAAAAAATGACAGGAAAATAGCAAATTATAATGATAAAAAAAAATTTACCTCAAGACGCTAGAGTAGCAAGTGAGAGATAAATAGCAAAAAATAGAAGAATCAAAAATCTAACATCAAAAAATGTTGTTCTTCGAAGCCTTTCAAAAAATGACTGGAAAATAACAAATTATAATGATAAGAAACATTTTACCTCAAGACGTTAGAGTAGCAAGTGAGAGATGAATAGAAAAAATAGAAGAATTAAAAATCAAAATCAAAAAATGATGTTTTTCGAAGCCTTTCAAAAAATGACTGGAAAAAAACAAATTATAATGATAAAACAAATTTTACCTCAAGACGCTAGAGTAGCAAGTGAGAGATAAACAGCGAAAAATAGAAGAATCAAAAATCCAACATCAAAAATGTTGTTCTTCGAAGACTTTCGCTGTGATAGCTCAACAATGTATGACGTCATGTGTGTACACACATGTTGTTTATCATGCATGTCCCGTAGTTAGTGGCCAGCCTTACGTAGCATTGGAAGTGAATCCCTTGTATCAATGATCGGGGGGAACCCCCCCGATTTCTATTATATGCACTGTTAAGTGGGGAGAAGAGTGTTTAGGCCAATGGCAGGCGTTCATGTCCTTGACCGTTAGCGGTACTTTTGCCTACTAATGGGTAGTAATTTTGCATAGGCTACATGAGAGCAAAACCAGGACGATGTTGTAAATTACATCTATTTTTGGTCATATTAGTCCAAAACAGATGAACTGGTAACAGAAACTACGTGTTGATTCCACAATTGTTTAATAAGTGTTCAGCCTAAAACATATAACTAGGGTTTTATACTGTGAAACTCCTCAAATCAAATACAACTTGAATATTGAAGCTTCTGTTTTTATTATTCTGAATGAAACTTCCTAGATCAAAAAATACTACTACTACTATTACTACAACTATAAAGTTCAGAAATGGCAGGTATCACCTGAGTACACAGAGGGTATAGAATTATATCTATATATATAAAAGCGAAATGGCACTCACTCACTGACTGACTCACTCACTCGCAGAACTGAAAATCTACCGGACCAAAAACGTAGAAGCGCACTAAGAACGGATTTGAAAAAATGTCCAAAGATACACCCAGAATCTTCGTTTTATCAGCTTTATCGAGAACAAATGAACAGAAATTGTTCAAATTTAGTACAGAAGCTCAGCTAGGGTGTAATAATGTTGTGTTAGAAGGAATTTGCAATAACGTCAAAGATACGCCCAAAATCTGCGTTTTTCCAGCGTTTTTTGCGCTTTCTCAGATTTATCGAGAACAAATTAATGAACCGAAATTGTTCAAATTTAGTACAGAAGATCAACTAGGGTGTAATAATGTTGTATAAGAAGGAATTTGCAATAGCGTCAAAGATACGCCCATAATAAGCGTTTTTTTTTTGCTTTTTCTCATATTTATCGAGAACAAATGAACAGAAATTTTTCAAATTTAGTGCAAAAGCCAAGCTGGGGTGTAATAATTTTGTGGGTCTAAAAATTTTGTGATGAGGTGACTTTAATATTTTATCAAAGGAACGCCCAAAATCAGCGTTTTTCCAACGTTTTTCTCAGCTTTTCTGCGTTTTCTCAGTACTTTGACTTTCTGATGGAATGAAGCATGCTCAAATGAAAAATGCAGGCGAGTGCAGCGAGCTCGCTGAGCTCATTTCCGGACGATCCAGTCGGTGGTCCAGGGGGCGGAGCCCCCTGGCTAGACGGATATGGCGAGCGAAGTGAGCCTGACGGCTAGTTGATAGTCTAATAAATTGGTAGGTACTACTTTCTGGTAGTATACCTTTCTGACAGAGGTTTTATATCACCTTTCATCCTGTTTTTTCTCCCCAATCCACTAAAGTTTTTCTTCTCACAATTCCTCAGTTCATAAATCTCTCTTTCACTTATTTTTCCTTCTTCTGTTAATCTCCACTAATCTCTTAGATGGACACGTTGAGTCGTCGGTCCTGGCTCTACTTTCTGGTAGTACACCTTTCTGATAGAAAGTTTTTATCACCTTTCATCCTGTTTTTTCTCCCAATCTACAATAGCTTTTCTTCTTCTTACAATTCCACTCCTTCCTCAGCTCATATATCTCTTTCACTTATATTTCCTTCTGTTATTTTCCACTTTTATCTCTCGGATGGACACGTTACTATCGGTCCCGGCTGTCTTAGGCTGTCCCAGCTGTCTTAAAAACAGTCGTTAGGTCATGTTAGAGGCCCTGAAATTGATCAGTTGCGACCTGAAAACTCTGACACCAGACCTGAGCCAGCCAGGTCACTCGATACTATTATTATCTATCTGCCTATTCACGTTTCTACTTTATCCTAAACTTTACCCCTAGTGGGCAGATGAAATTTGCATTATGTTGAACACTCCTACATACTATTCATATTTGTACTGAAATGTTTTGTTTATAAACTTGACACCAGGCATGATATATTATAAGATATCAGGTTGAATGAATAAAGCAAGCAATTGCTAATACTATAGTGAGGTCCACTTTATAATGGCAGTGGATAAAGATAGGAGAATAGCGATGCCGATTCTCTCCATTGATTAATTATATTTCTACACTGTCAAAAACATAATTGTCATCGTTGTGGACCTAGAAAAGGATAGTATCACCGGCTTTGTCGAATGATAGACAAGGATAGCAAAACCAAAGTTGAAAAAATACTGTCATTATAACGTGGACCTCACTTTTCGAGTCAGCTGTTGAATCTCTGACCCAGCATTTGCTTAAGAATTTGAGCTAATGCCAATAAAACGAGCACACGAATATTTAACTAAATTTTAGCAGAAGCTGGAAATAATTGACTTATTCCAAGTTACTATAGTGAGGTCCACGTTATAATGGCAGTGTTTGATTAGCAATGTTATTGCTATCCTAGTCTACCATTCAACAAAGGGGGTAGCGCCATCTCTTTCTCGCTTTGCTCTGTTACCAGATCGGGTTTTAACAATGTAGAAATTTAATTAATTAACAAAATGTTTCATCTTGAATATGAAAATTCAATATGAAATAATTGAAAAATATAATTTCTTGCTTCATAAAATATAATTGATTATTTTAAATTACAATGAATAGTCAATATTACATCAATAAACCTGTATCAGCTATCATCTATGGAAGGCATTGACAAGATAGATAGATATTAATTTATTGATAATTGTTACAAGGCTCTTGCCTATGGTAACATTTACAATAATTGACAGTAAAATTAAATCAAACTTATTAGATAAATAATTATTTAACAGTTCTGCATCAGTATAATCAGTCACAAATACAGTATCAAAGAAAATAATATAGTATATATTAAGCCATCAACATTATACTGGATCACATTAGCAATACTGGAGGAAAGAAAAGATATTATTTGCATCCATGTGAATGAAACTTATCATGAGAGTATACCATGAAATGTTAAACTTCATAAACCAATACAATAGAGGGTAGATTGAATAGGTAAGGAATAAACTATGAAGGTGGTCCTATTACAAAACATAGGACAGAGGATCATATCACAAAGGACAAACGGAGAGATAAAAGTGGAAAATAACAGAAGAAGGAAATATAAGTGAAAGAGATCTATGAGCTGAGGAAGAAGTGGAATTGTGAAAAGAAAAACTATCGTGGATTGGGAGAAAAAACAGGAAGAAAGGTGATAAAAAAACTTTCCATCAGAAAGGTGTACTACCAGAAAGTAGAGCCGGGACCAACGACTCAACTTGTCCATCTGAGAGATAAAAGTGGAGATTAACAGAAGAAGGTAAAATGAGTGGAAGAGAGATTTATGAACTGAGGAATTGTGAGAAGAAAAACTTTAGTGGATTGGTAGAAAAAGCAGGATAAAAGGTGATATAAAACCCCTGTCAGAAAGGTATCCTACCATATATTGGTAGTACCTACCAATATATTATACTATCAACTAGCCGTCAGACTCGCTTCGCTCGCCATATCCGTCTAGCCAAAGGGCTCCGCCCCTTGGACCCCCGACTGGATCGTCCAAAAATAAGATTAGCGGGCTCGCTTCGCTCGCCTGCATTTTTCATTTGGGCATGCTTCATCCCATCAGAAAGTCAAAATTGAGAGAACGCAGTAAAGCTGGGAAAAACGTTGGAAAAACGCTGATTTTTGGCGTATCTTTGATGAAATATTAAAGTCACCTCATCACAAAATTTTTAGACCCTAGCTAAACCTCTGTAGGTACCAAATTTTTAAATTTTCTGTCAACTACTTAATGAAATAACTGAGAAAACGCCATAAACGCGAATTTTGGGTGTATCTTTGGCTTTATTTCAAATTCCTCCTAACACAACATTATTACACCCCAGCTGAGCTTCTGTAGTAAATTTGAACATTTTCTGTTCATTTGTTCTCGATAAAGCTGAAAAAGCGCAAAAAACGCTGGAAAAATGCAGATTTTGGGCGTATCTTTGGCGTTATTCCAAATTCCTTCTAATACAACATTATTACACCCTAGCTTAGCTTCTGTACTGAATTTGAACAATTTCTGTTTATTTGTTCTCGATAAATCTGAGAAAAAGCAAAAAACCGCTGGAAAAACGCTAATTTTGGGTGTATCTTTGACGTTATTGCAAATTCCTTCTAACACAACATTATTACACCCTAGCTGAGCTTCTGTACTAAATTTGAACAATTTATGTTCATTCGTTCTCGTTAATGCTCTTATTCAATCGATCCATTGGAAGGCTATGACGAAAGTAATAGTATATTCGTGAAAGTAGCAATTTATTATGTAGTAAAAGTATAATAAAAATTTATTATGTAGTAAAAGTGGAATTTCTGAGAGAAATGCTCACCTGATATCCAAGACCCGTTGTGCCTGAGGGGGTTGAGTTCGTGACTGAGCACATCCTGTAGTCGAAGACGCGTCCCTTTGACCCGAGGCCCCTCGTCGGGGGGCGTCAGCAGCACCACTGATGTCACGATGAGTGCCAGCACCATCAGAATCACCAGTAGTGCTATCAAGATGCCTCTCCAGTTGCGTTGATTAGCATTTGATGAGACCAGCTATAAAAGAGAAAACAAAAATAATTATTATTATCCAACCTGATGTCAAGAAAAAATCACTTTCAACTATCCCTTGTGTTCTTAAGATATTTTTCCATCCACAAATTCTCAAGGTATTTCATTCTTACCCTTCAAATCCTCGAGTAATTTCCTCATTATAATTCTTAAAGCTCTCAAGAAAAACAAAACAGCAATATATTATTATTCAACCTATTCTCAAAGAATCTCTTCAACTATCCCATAGAACTCTCATGATTTTTTCCATCCGCGAGTTCTCAATAAAATCACTTTCAAATATCCCTTTTGGTCTCAAGATATTTTCCTATCCACAAATTCTCAAGGTACAGTTGAACCTCTCTATAACGAACCCCCACTTAACGAAATCCTCTACACAACGAATTTTCACCTGGTCCCAAGATTTGAGTTTTAGCTGCTATGTAAAGAATTTTGGACCTCTCAATAACAAAGTTTTCTCTTGACTTCAACATACAGAGTGTAGTGTGTATTGGAAGCAAACGGTTATTTCCAAGGAATTGTTTAGTTTCAGCAGAAAGGTCTATAGATTGAAAATAATGACAATTCAGGTACGAAGAAGATAGGGTGGTAGACAGTTAATAGAGGGTGAAACACAAGTCGGAAATTGAATGCAAGTTACTGGATATTGAATTCCAAGAGCTTGTCATTATTGTAGACCAGTTAGGTGAACGACTAGACTTCCCCATTCTTGCTTTTGTCACACATTTCAATTCTTTGAACTGACTATGATGATGATAGCTGTGACGGAACCTGAGGAGAAGAATCCGTCAGATCAAGAAGTTCTAGAGGCTTTCAAAATTATCAGGCAAGGATTAAAACTGGAAAATAGTGTACCAGACATGTCTGACTGTTTGAATAGATGTGAGTCGTTTATGAAACATGATTTTTTATTCAAATGCAAAATTTAACAGAAAATTACTCACTTTTTCAAATATGAAACATTAAAAAAATAGGAAAGTTGATATTTATAGCGAAGTTATTGACAAAATAACAGTATTTTGCGTTCCATCTCATAGTAGTGTAAAGAGTTGAAAAATATTGCTACAGAGTATGTAGTCTATTGGATTAAACTCCACTAATAGTAAAAATCAAGCTTTCTGAAAATAAATGGCGAGTTTACTTACTTATTACATTCTATAAATATTCAAAAAACATGTTATTTTCCAAACAGCATGAATTTTCAAATTTCCATATTAATATTGGCCTAATAGGTACCCTATCTACATTCGCGATGATATTTTCTATGTACCATATTCATTTATTTACTGACGTGATACGATATTATAAGATCCATAGGATCGTGGCAGTTTTCTTGACAGAACCTCTCAATAACGAATACCTCTCTGCAGCGAATTTTTTCTCGGGATAATCGACTTCGTTATACAGAGGTTCGACTGTATTTCATTCATTGCCTTTCAAATCCTCGATGAATTTCCTCATTATAATTCTTAAAGCTCTCAAGAAAAACAAAATAACAATATATTATTATCCAACCTATTCTCAACAAATCACCATCCCATAGAATTCTCATGATTTTCTCCATCCGCAAATTTTCAATATAATTAATTCATTCATTACCGTTCAAATACTCGAGGAACTCATCATAATAATTATTATTCAAGAATAATTCTTAAAGCTCTCGTGAGTATATCTTTCAATTATCCTTGAATTCTCAAGAGAGTTTCTTCAATTGAGGGCGCTCGGGTGTTTCAGGAGGGACGCAACCCAAAATTGAATAACAGAGGTTTTTTACACTTTATATTGAATTAATTTTCCGCTATACTGCACAGAGAACGTACAATTCCCGTGCAGTTTCTAGGTTAGTAAGATAAAGTTTTACGCACAGTGTAAATAAAAACAGCTGATCTCAATTTGAGCCCGGAAAAGTCAAGGTCCGTACGGAAAGTGGTCACTTTCCGATCACTACCAGTTTCCGTAAATTTTAAATAAGAATGTTAGTTGTGCACGACGAGAGGGACCCTGGTCCTTCAGTTTTCTCGTCGTGAGGGCGTCATGAGGGACCCTGCTCCTTCAGAATGTTAGTTGTGCACGAGGAGAGGGACCCTGGTCCTTGTTTTCTCGTCGTGAGGGACCCTGGTCCTTCAGTTTTCTCGTCGTGCGCAACCTACACATGGCATTGACAATCGATAAGTCTGGTCAGCTGTTTCTATTCACAACTTTTCGATCGTTTGAATATGGACTACGTTGTAAAACGTGAAGTTGCATATTCAGTTATTTGTTTTTTGCTCATTTATCTATTATTTGTTGATTGTGCAGCGAAGAATATAGTACGTTACTTTGACGTGTATTTCTCTTGCAGGGCTTGCATAAGATTCCAGTCTCGACTGGAATAGTATATTTCGCACCTAGAGCAGAAAATGAGATTTTTCCGGCTCGAAATCGGTTTTCAAGTCCGAGGCTGTAGGCCGAGGACTAGAAAAGATTGAGAGCCGGAAATACATTTTTGCCCATGGTGCAAACGCTATTTTTCGTCACACACAAAAATAAACAATATATATAAAATAATAATAATTGTTTACTAAGGACTTCCGAAAGCAGAAGTGGAAGGTCATAGCTCTAGCAAATCTAAGGTAATCTGAATATCAGGAAATTGTCCAAGTATTATTATTTTTCATTCTGATTTGTCGAAATAACCTAAAATATTATGTTCAATTATGTGGGAGGTTGAGTTTATACTTTTTCATCCTTTCAAATGACAATAAGATGATATTATTATAAATGTTTTGATTATTGAATAATGAACACAAATTATGAAAAGTTTTTTGATCAGCTGTTTTTTGATCACCTTTCTTAGTTACTGGAAAGGGTACTCTTTCCGGCCTAGGCCGGAAAGAAACCTGTTCTGACATCAGACGATAATCGTCTGCAAACAATGTCTTCCAGATCTACGTAGGGACTGGAAAACAGCTGCTTTCTTTGCAGTGTGGCGAAAAAATCATGCTCTCACTGCAAACAGCCACTTCACTGCCACGTGACTAAAATATTGCACTACATATCAGTAGTTTATGGCAGCCCAGTTTGTGGTGATAACCTTATCAGAGAGTCTTTTTAGGTTACTGCAACAAACGATTGCTCGTAACTTTCGTGGTTATGTTTGTGGCAGGCGAGTTAAGCTTCTTATCATTTTACACACTACCAGATGCAAGAAATTTATTGATCAACTTATTAATAACTTTGATCAACCAGATCAACTTATTAGTAACTGCCGTATGTAGAAACTCTATTCATGAGTTATTTTACCCAGATTTGTAAGATCTACAAACAATTCAAGTCTCTCAAATAAACACACGTTCATCTTCGATTAAAACAATTTCTGACACAACGAAACTAAACAGCATTCATGAATCATTAGCTCACTGTAACTGATACTTTGATTTGGCATTTAATACATTTTTGCCAACATCGAAGTTTAAGTTCCTAAACCTATGTATTATGCTACTCTGCTCTTAAACTATAAACTGTGGATGATGTTAATCGTGAAACACCCTTCAAATATGTCAATGTGTGATGTGGATAAAGGGATAGATAGATAGATAGATATATTTATTGATAATTGTTACAAGGCTGTTGCCTATGGTAACATTTACAAAAATTGACAGTAAAATTAAATCAAACTTAAGAGATAAATAATTATTTAACAGTTCTGCATCAGTATTAATCAATTACAAATATCAAAGAAGATAATATAGTATATTATTAAGCTATCAACATTATACTAGATCACATTAGCAATACTGGAGGAAAGAAAAGTTGTTATTGGATCCATGTGGAATGAAACTTATCATGAAGGTATACCATGACATATTTAACTTCATAATACAATACAATAGAGAGTAGATGGAATAGGTAAGAAATAGACTATGAAAGTGGTCCTATCACAAAACATTGTAATCAGACTTCCAATAAAAAAGAAAATAAGTAATTATGAAACTGTGCATGAAATATAGGAGCAATAAAATGAGAGCATGAATGCACCGAACCCTGCCAATCATAATGACCTTATGCTAAGGTATCATTTATCAATGATGACAGAAGCCTCGATTTAAACAAATAGAAGCTTGGTGAGGGATTGTTCAAGCTTCCAGTCTACTGAGGACTGATAATGGTGTAACAAGCGATACTAGTCGGCGTATCTCAAATTGTTTTTATAAACTAATGGCTTTGACAATATCAAGTTGTTTTCATTGAAACGATTTATTTTCACAATATCAATTCGTATTCATCCGATCTACTACATCACCCTCACATTAACACAAAGAGCTGAATATGAGATTCCCATTGACCATCAATTGGAGTAAATTGAAATTATTTACTTGAGTCTGTTTGAGTACTAGATAAATAAATTATATAGCCATACGAGGATATAAGTGGACAAAAACGAACAATTCAAGATAAATGTTGGGAGCAACTTCTAATGCAAACTAGCAAGGCATAAGATTAACCAATATGGGAAATGATATTATCTAATTATATTAAATCATATTATGACATGTACGTTTTCTATTCTCTATTTGTAGAATGGTAATCCATTGAGAAAAATTACTTGATTCTCAAGAATAAATCGTTCCTATTAAGCAACCAACTCTATATTCAGTATAGGGATGGGTATCGATACATCGATGTTTAAAAACATCGATGTTTACTGTTCGATGTTTTTAACATCGATGTTTACTGTTCGATGTTTTTTACTTATCGATGGTTTTACCTAGACATCGGTTATCCCATGTCTTTCCCAACTAAAAAGTAAAAACATTCTAATTTTTCAAGTTTTTAATATAAAAGCTTTTTTTGTTTGATGAGGATTATCTTGAGAGGAAGAGGTTTTTTGTATCCTTAATAGTATCATGTCAATTCAATTCCATAATTGAAAACCACAAGTCCAAAATTGCTGAAATTCTAGTTAGTAACTGTTAAAATATTGGAACAATAACTCCAGCTAAAATTGTAGTCACTTTAGAAGCTCTTTTTGTACTTTTAAGTCCTTCGAAATTTATGAAAAATACATACCAATAACTCAATCAACTTCCGAAATAATTGAGTTCAACTCTGTCAGCTCATTAACAGAAGTGAAGTGGGTTCAATCAAATTGATTTTACCTTGTTTTATCTTTTTTAAAAGAATGAATATGAAGTATCATATACTGTACATTATATCATTTTCACTGTTTCAATATTAATACTATTTAAAATCTATTCATCCATAGTTTCTTACATGTCTTTTGAGTATTTATTCATTCAAAATTATTTGATCATTCTCATCATCCGTTTAATAGAAAAAGTAATATTATTAGTTCAAATTTATTCTCTTTACAAAATTTGGACAGAAGAATACCGTCTTAATTTGTTTTATATGGGAAAAATATTCAAATCTATAAAACAATATTCTAGAATATTGGATTTTCTTTTTTAAATTCGATTAAATATCAATCTCCATTGCTAAACGTCAAGTCTGATTACCTACAAACAATTTATAATCTTTCAGTTTGGCTGCTGCCAATCTATAGGTGCGTACAGATATACGCGCCGCGAACATGAGCAATTCACTTTTAATCTGCTGACTATATCTGTATTTTTACAGAAACGGTAAGATACAGATATAAAAAGCTTGGCATCAGCTGATTAAAAGTGAATTGCTCATGTTCGCCGCGCGCAAATCTGTACGCACCTTATAATATTTCTTTATTGTTAACTACTTTTCAAAAGCTCTGTCCCTTTCTCTTACATGTACATAAAAAAGGAGATTTTCACTATTTGAGTCACTAATAGTCTTTGTAGTATCATCCGTGTAAAAAGGTAAAAACATTGGACGATACATCGATGTTCAAAAACATCGATGTTTACTATTCACTTATCGATGTTGAGGTGAAAAAACATCGATGTTTTGTCTCTTGATACCCATCCCTAATTCAGTACTCTATACAGAACGGTACTCAGACCAGTATTCAGAAATCTATTCAGATTCTCTGTGAATCATATTCATTAGTGATTCTTTGATAACCATCCTAGGCCTATCTACACATATTTGACAAACCCCAATCACCCTGAATCAACCGCCCTAAATCACATGTGTGTTCGAATAGGATGTCACAGTAGTTGCAAACTGCATAGCAGTTCCATATTTGGAAATAGACTGCTCCATTCTAGTGTAAATCAGACAGAAAAGTGCAGATCATTAACAGATCAATCTGAGAGTCGACTTCCATACACATAGACATTTGTATTTTTTCTTTAGGACTACTTTTAATAAAATAAAAATATAAATCTGAGTACCCTTTTATAGTTATTTGTGCAACTAGTGCGCAAAGTGACAGTTTGCTGCACCGAAAGAAACGTTTACGCCCGAGCCGTATGCGAGGGCGGAATGGTTTCTTGAGTGCAGCAGAGGAACTTTGCGCACGTATTTCACATTAAGTTTTTCCTACAGTTACCATTGAATATGAAAAGTGGGTAATTATGGGTAAAATTGCCTGAAATGCATCAAATGTTTTTCTATGTAATTTTATTATTGATAAAAACCTTAATTTGTTGTCAAATTGAATAAAAATGTTGTCCTTGGTTATAATATATATACTTAATAAGTTGCTCGTTGTGCTTCGTTGAACCTCTGCTCACTATAGCAGCCCAGTCACTGTTACCAACTTCATTTTGATTTTGCTGCACTGTTGCTCCATATAACCTACTGAGTATTTTGCGTTGCCATGTTGCAAATCTGGAGTGCAGAAAAATTTTTGCCGCACTAGAGCGGAAAAGTGATTCTTTGCGTTCTGTAATCAGTGCAGCAATGGCCACTTTTCAAGGTAACTGTAGGAAAAATTATTTTAGCACGACATGTTTCGGCTACTAATGTCATTCCATGGCAAATTTTTTCCTTAGGGCTACTTTTTATAAAATAAAATTTTTAGTCTATGAACTGCATCAGTAGCCGAAATACTGATGCAGTTTCATAGACTAAAAATTTTATTTTATAAAAAGTAGCCCTAAGGAAAAAATTTGCCATGAAATGGCATTAGTAGCCGAAACATGTCGTGCTACAATAATTTGAAAGAGTACTCAGATTAGTATTTTTTTTGTACATGAACATTTGTATGTATATACATATATATAAATATCACATTTGAGTGTTTCGCGGATGGATATATTTTATGTAAGAGGAATACCGGGTACAACCGTTTGTACGGATGTATAAATGTATATACAATGACTTATATTATTATATGTCATACTTTTTCAATGTATTGAAAAGAGTCGTCTCTCAACCGTCCTGAATGAGTTGATTCATCTCGGAAAACCCAAACTCTTCAGTATTTTTTATATGGGGTAAAATGTTGGGGAATGGATCTACATACTGATTTGTAGTTGTACTAAATACAATAAGCTTGAGAGTCCCATAACGTTCTCCAGTTCAGTAGTGAATTTATTTTGATCATATAAAAACATCATCATCTAACTTCCACGGTGCCTGTTTCGGTCTTTGACATAGCTTTCCTTATTCAAAAATTATCTTCTTATTTATGCTTAATCTTGAGACCATTTTAGTGCAAATCAAACTGATAAATGCAGATCACTAACAGATCAGTCTTAAATTCGAGTTCCACACAAATCATGAAAATGGAAGATGAAAGACTACCAAAAAGTTTTAGCTCAGCAAGTAATAAGAGATAAGTGCTTTTGGTTCAGGGAGTGGAGGGTCGTTTGTGATAGGGTAACCTTGAATATGATTCTTTCTGTGGAGATTGTGATGAGTTGGAGAGTCTTTCCAATGCATATTGTCTGTTCTGCAAATGTTTCACAGAAATAAATTTATAGGTGAAGCACAAGCGGGACGGTTTCATGCGTTGTACAGGACTCTTGACTTTGAGCTGAGTGACAAGGAATACATTGGAAAGGACACCCAAATGTGGGCTATGATGTGGTTTTTCAAGGCAAGGGGTGAGCTAATCCATATGAACTATAAATAACCTTGGGTAGCTAATGGGAACTATATTTTCGCCACACTGCACAGAAAGCAGCTGTTTTCCAGTCCCTACGTAGATCTCTGAATTTCTAATTATTATTATTTCATTTCAGCAATGATATATATATTTTTTTTGACAATCTGCATACAGTAATTTTGATTTAATAAATTTGTAAATTCTCTATCAATGTGGTTGGAGAGTCGGATTCAAAGTGTGTTTCTATTTTCTCGTGAGTGAAGTTTGCTCAATGGATAGAAAATAGGTAGAAATGATACTACCGTTTTATTGTTTCATTTCATTTACAAATACAATCAGTGCTGTCATTTTTGTTTATCTCTTTCTAGTAAGTAATATAGTTCCATGTTTCACTCTTCATTTCTTATCTGGATTATCAATTTGTTATCGTTATCTACTTTCACCACTCTGATTAATTAAAGCAGATTATTATTAAATGACTGTGGAGACTGAGACTCAACTATATATATTGTCGGCCTATATATTGATTTGAGCTTACAAACATTTAATTTGTTGTATATATTTAGACATAATAATCTATTTAAATTTATTTTCCTTACTATAATTAATAAAATATCAACTATCATCCTATTTGTAGCTTTTGTTTCTGGTAAAATGTCTGAATTGAGCTTTTACTATCAGAATGTTAATGGATTAAGAACTAAAACGCATGAATTTTCGGAAAATCTTTTGAATTCAAATTTTGATGCCATAGCTTTATCTGAAACTTGGCTTCACTCTCATATATCCGACCAAGAGCTATTTGATAATAGGTATACATCTATATATCGTAATTACTTACTAAATGACGGAGGAGGAGGATGGGGAGTTCTTGTAGCTGTGAAAGATTGCTATAGCTCTGAATTGGTAGCTTCTTCCCGTGGTGAGGGTTTCGAGTCTTTGTGTGTCAAACTAAATTTCGGTTATTGTGATGTATTTTTTATTGTTGTTTATATTCCGCCTGCTTCGAATATGTGTATTTTTGGAAATTTCTATAATCATGTTGAGAGTCTCAATGGGTTAATTGATGGTAATATTATTATGGTTGGTGATTTCAATCTTCCTGAGATTAACTCGGCTGATTACAACTTATTTACTGGTTCCTTACGTGCACGTAGACTAAATAATTTTTCAACATTGTTCAACTTAGAGCTCAAGAATAATATTCTCAATGTAAACAACCGTACTTTGGATCTGGTACTTAGCAACATTGATTTGAATGTCCAGCGGGATGCTTCACCTTTGGTTTTTGAGGATGCTCATCATCCTGCTCTTGAACTAACATTTATCATACCGTATCTCAATTTGAACCGTAATTCCAATTATTTTTCTAATAACCTTATTTATAACTATAAAAGAGCTGACTATTTAAACTTGTACATTATTTTGAATGATATCGATTGGTCCTCTCTCTATTGTATGACAGATGTTGATGAGGCTGTAAATCATTTCTATAATACTTTATTCTCTGTCATTGATTGTTGCGTACCTAGAAGGAATCCTGTAAAAAGGCAAGGTTATCCCTTATGGTTCACAGGGGAAATAATTAGTGAAATTAAACTTAAGAACAGAATGGCAAGGAAGCGGAGACATTCTGATTTTCATAATCATAGATTTATATTGATTAGGCGTTCATTGAAAGCCAAAATACGTGAAGCCAATAAAAGGTACCTAATTACTGTTCAGTCCTCAGTGAGAGGTAACATACGTAGTTCTGGTCTTATGTGAATAACAAGCGTATTGCTGCAGCACGGAAGAAGAAAAGTATGTTTCTGAATTCATCAGTATTCGAGAGTGGGGTGGATATTGCGAATGGTTTCGCCAATCACTTTGCCTCAGTATACGATGGTTCGATGGTTCCTTCTGCCATAAACTCACCGGTTGTGTCTGATCAGAATATTTTAAATTTAAGGACTGTTTCCATCGAAGCCTAGGGCATCTTGTGGTCCTGATGGTATTCCACCTTTCCTGGTGAAGGGATGCTGCGATCTTTTGTCCGTTAATCTTTGCTTCATTTTTAATTTATCTCTAAAACTTGGTGTTTTCCCGAATGAATGGAAGCTCGCTAGGGTCTCACCAATATTAAAGTCTGGCAACATGCAAGACATTGCTAATTTTAGACCATAAGCTTGACAAATGTTTTTTCAAAGATTTTTGAAAGTATCATTTTCGATTCTATTTACAAGCACATGTTAAACAGTTTCAATAAACAGCAACACGGCTTTTTACCTGGTAAGTCGACTACTACAAATTTAATTGAATTTTCATGTGATGTTTTGCATGGTCTGGAGTCTTCTGGGAGGGTTGATGTTGTATACATTGATTTCCGAAAGGCTTTTGACCTTGTAAATCATGATGTTCTACTACACAAACTACTGGCCTATAATTTCTCGAATTCTACTGTAGGATTTATAGCATCTTATCTGAAGGACAGAAAACAATTTGTGTCATATGATGGTTGTGATTCTGATCTATATGCAAACGTATCTGGTGTCTCTCAAGGTGCATCATTGGGTCCTCTTTTATTCCTCATCATGATCAACGATCTACCTGATGTATTAAAAAACTCTAAATGTCTTTTATTTGCCGATGATGTTAAGATATATAAAACTATTACCTGTGTTAATGATTGTGATACATTACAAGAGGATATTAATGAGATTACCACATGGAGCTCTGTGAATGGTTTAAAAATTAATGTTAATAAATCACTCATAATGACATTTTCAAGACAGAATCTTCCTTTTAATTTCTCTTACATGATGAATGGTTCTGCTCTTCCAATCAAAATATCGTGTAAGGATTTAGGAGTCTATTTTCAAAATGATTTCAGATTCATCTCTCATATTGAGCACATTTTAAATGTTTCTAATCGACTGTTGGGCTTTGTTATTAGAACTTGCAAACACTTCAGTAATTTAGATGCTATAATATATCTGTACAAGTCGTTGGTAAGGAGTAGATTGGAGTATGCCTCAATTATTTGGGATCCTTATCATGCTGAATATTCTGATTCTCTTGAAAAAGTTCAAAATAAATTCCTTCGCTACCTGTATTTTTAAAAGTTTGGCCACTATCCCTATTTTGCATATCCCACATTACAACTCAGAATCATGTTCAAAATTCCAACATTAAAGTCCAGACGTAATCTCCAAGCCATCTTACATTTATATAAAGTAGTTAATGGTCTTACGCAGCATCCTTTTCACCTGGAAAGATTGGGCTTCTATGTGCCGACTGTTTCTCGTGGGAGGTATTTTTCGTTTTTTATACCAAGATCTCGAACGTTGCAGGATTATAACTCACCCATCAATCGATCCATGAGACTCTTCAACACAGTATCTCGTGATATCGATCTCTTCAATCCGTCTTTGAATGCCATTATTGAATCATGCTCTATAATACTTGAATATTAGTTCTTTTGTCAATTTTTAACTTCAAGCACTCTCTCTCCTCTCTTCTTCTGCTATCTATCTATGTCTTTACCTTACTTCTTCTCTATTTTCTTTTTTTTTCTTTTTAATTTTGTTTAGTTTAAATGGTCGACTTTTTTTATTATTTATATTGAACTTATTCTTTCTATTCTTATTTCGATTAAACTTATTTTCTTATTTTAATTAAAATTATTTATATTGTACAATAAGAATAGCATTAATGATATAAATAATTAGTATCTTATTTTAAGATTTAGCATGTAATTCTGAAGTTTGTTTAATTTCTGTATAAGTTGTTTTTGTTTTCTTATTATTCTTTATTATTTTGTGTGGAGTGCGGTTTTGGGCAGTGTGCCTGTCGCATCCACACTGATTAACTACATTCACTACAATGTATCTTTTTTTTCCAATAAATTGAAATTTAATTGAAATCTGAAAGACCTTGTTTGCAGACGACGTCAGAAAAGGGTTTCTTTTCCGGTCTAGGCCAGAAAGTTGTCTCTTTCCAGCCGCTCATGGAAGTGGTTAATAAGTCATCCGCTAGATCGGGCGAGTGTCCACTTTCATCATCAGCTGAAGTCGCCATGATTTCAGTTCCAGTTTCGAATCAAACTAATTCGCTTCGCAACCAGTTTTATTCAATTATTTATTGTTTATTAGTGCATTCCGAATTTTCAAAAATGCTTGAAGATGACTGTGGTATTCCAAGTGAAATTTTAAAAGAATCTGAAATCCTGACTGCAAATTTTCTAGCACTAAAATCAAGAGATAGGTACAATAGCTTAACGAGTATTCTTTTATTTATTTTGTCAGCAATACCTGTAGTGTGGCGAAAAATATCGTTCGCACCACGGGCAAAAATGTTTTTCCAGCTCTCAATCTTTTCTAGTCCTCGGCCTACGGCCTCGGACTTGAAAACCGATTTCGAGCTGGAAAAATCTCATTTTCTGCTCTAGGTGCGAAATATACTATTGCTCGATGTGCAATCTGAAGGAGGCTGAGGATGTATTCCATTTCATTGCTCGATGTCCTTGTTTGAAGGAAGAAATGGTCTGGTGTTGTTGAACAATCAATGGAAGAGAGTACTATGTACATGAACGGCAAAGATTGGAAGAAACTAGCCTCTTACTGTAGAGAATTACAGAAGCCTGGAATTACAGACATGTTCTCACCCGAGAATTTAATTGGTAGAGCTAGCATTGGCCCACTTTGTCGAGGCACTCACTACTTGATTTTTGGTATCAGTTATTATTGTTATTTTCTGCTCTCTTTAACATTCTGTTTATTTTAGTTCAAGCCTTGGATGTTTTTTTGTTTTATTTTTGAGTTTGTTTCAATTTGAGGATTCAATCTTTCTCAATGTATATTCACTTACGTTACTGACTAGATCATTACACTCTACATTATATTGCTTACTGTGTTACAACTTGATTCATCATTATTTCGTATAATTTCTGTATTTTACTATACACTGGGATCATATTCATGTATTTTTCCACAATCGCATGTTTTCCGACTTTCCGGCTGGCGATCGTGTGATCAAGCCGTAAATGTGTGTTTAATTATTGTGTATTTATAGTTTAATGAAGAGAATAAAAGCATTTTTATATTCTATTCTATTCTAAATTCGAGTTCCATACATGATGACAGTCAACAGTCATACATCTTTAAATCGAATTTCCTTAGTCCTAAAAACCTCTCTTGTCTGCTGATTTGTAATAGAGAGCTTTCAAGTGAATTCCACCGGTTAGCATTCTGACAATTTTTTCTTTCCATCAATATGTTTTTCATAGAGGCCTTACATGAGAATATAATATTATGTGATTTTCGGCTGTTACAGTCAGCCGATCGTGTGATTTGATGTGATCTTTGGAAGGGGAACTTCACTGTGGAAGGGATCACTGTTGTAATCTGGCATGCCATGTCAAGAGAAACGATCCAGAATTATTCCAGTCAGTTAATAAATTCCCTTTTTCCATTCTCCCATTCTCATGAAGGTTTCTACCTCCTTCTCTTCCTCATCCTATTTCCTTCCTACCATATTCTCCATCCTCCCCATCTTCTCCTTCCAGCCAACACGCCATATTATGAAACAACAGTGGAACGAATATTGTGGGTTTCTTGATCTCGTCCTAAAACCTACCCTTCATCTATACAAACGGTTTAGTTTCAACCGATTTCAAGCAGCCGTTCCTATTTTCAGGTTATGGTCTGATATTCTAGAACTACTTGATTTTGTTGGGACCGACTTCCACGTTATCCCCCTACTTTGCAATAGCTCGACATTAGAACAAGGTTTATAACAACTGCATTGCAGCCAGGGAAATTTCACTTGGATAAAGAGGCCACTTCTTCAGCCTTGAATCTGGGCTTATGATCAAAACTCACGTTCTAATTGCTTGGAGGCGGATAGAAATATATTTAGTTGTAGAACAAAGAAGAGGGAATTGAATACAGATGAATATGAGACAATTAGTCAAACTTATTCTATTATAATGGATCAATTATTGGAAACAAAACCTTGAAATCTGACAGGTACCTCTAGACACATGCTAAGAACTGATATTTTAAATGATACGCGCATAACCACCACTTCTTCACTTTGTTCATATTCAATAGGGAGATTCAACTGGGGACTTGTAAGGGTTTGTTGGTTGATCATCTGGATGTCCATGTTTAAAAATGGGTTTTTGTTTATGCGTAAATGCCGTCGCCGACCACGATAGGGTGAGGATCTCACATTGGGTAGATTTCAATTTGTCTGAATAACCTAAAATATTATGTTTTAATGGGGGTCTTGAGTTCATATTTTTTTATATTTTCAAAAGGCAATATGTTGATATTATTAAGAATGGTTTTATTTTTGAATAATAAACACAAATAATGAAAAGTTATTTGATCAGCTGTTTTAGCACACTTGAAATTTGGACAATATGAATGTCAACAATGCTTGCCGTCGTTGACTGCGGAAATTCACGCACAAACGAAAATGCATCTTAACACATTCAAACGATTTATAACATTCGACTGATTGGATCAAAATAGCGATGTCTATATTATAACATAATTTCCTTCATTTTATAATACTATCATTTCTATATATCGATATATATCATTTCTATATAATTTGATAGGCTGTGTCCCCACGTCTTATGTCAGATCAGCATACTTTGCTTTTTTCCAGAGTAAATTGCGTATGGGCTTTTACTCTGGGAGAATAGTCCACATGTCAAGATTATTGATAATTCAAAAAAAGTTATAAGAATAATCACAAATTCTGAAAGATTGGCTCATTGTAAACCGTTATTCGATCAAATAGGTATACTGACAGTAACAAACCTGTATATTTTTACTTGTCTCCTATATACGAAAAATAACTTGCCTAATAATCTGCTAAGGAGAAATATACATTCCCACAACACAGGAGTAACGGAAATATATAAATACCTTTCTGTAGGCTGACTAAATCTCAGAATAGCTATGAAGTTTGTGGAATGAGAATGTTTAATAAATTACCACTAAGTGGATAGAAGCTCCATTTCATTATTTAGAAATAGGCTACATAGCTGGTTAATTAGAAATCCTTTTTATAGTGTGAAAGAGTTTTTCGAATTTCAACAAATTATTCTTTAAGATGAACTATTTTATACTATTGTTTTTAGTATTCATGTTATTTCTTCTATGTAATATTTTACGTGTATGTTATTTTGACTGGTGTTTCTTACATTAACCCTCATGTTATAATATAGGTTGACTATGTTTGCTAAACAATAATTTCTGACGTTGTCCATAACTATTGTAATGTTGAGCGGCAATAAAATTATATTTATTTATTTATTTATCCTGGAAGAGATACATTTCTTTATATTTCCAACAATCATATTACATACACAACAATCATATAGAACGTATCATATTCATATTATCTCAGTTCAATCAAACACTATTGAATAGAAAAAAATTTCTATGAAAATGTATTGAATATTTCTTCTGGAACATGGAAATGGATTTCACAAGTACTTTAAGTTATCACAAGTAGTTACGCACTTCAAGTTACCTAGAAAAGTGTCTAATTATGTTGTACTTATTACAATATATGCAAAATACCGGTTTTTCGCAGTATAGCGGAAATGTGGTTTTCATGGATCAAACAATTGAATGTTGATTCCTTTAATGCTGTAATTTCTACCGACTTCTAGACGTTCATAAGTATTAAATATAGTTTTATCATTCATGATTAATAACGAAATACTCAAATTCATACAATAAAAGTATAAGAGCTGATATATCATATTTGCGTCGTAACTCGTAACTTTTCGCATGGAAGTATTACGCGCGCGAAGTATCTTTAATCTTAACTCCGCTCAGAAGAACTTTCCGCGCAGCAAAGTGCCTCCTTCATAAGCTGATTTCACGGTATTGAGTTCGTATGAGTAACCAATGAGTATTTGACTGCCTGTGTTGTTGTGGAGGAGATATTATGATAGATATGCATGTTGAATGAGAACAACTTGATACTGTCAGAACCACTGATCATTAGAACAAATTGAAATACAAGTATCGGTTGTTACAACATTATATCAATCTCTATAAGAGAGAGCTTATAGTAAAGTTTATAGTAAACTGGAAGCTCATAGATTTAATTTGGATTTTCGTTAATAATAATAATAATAATAATAATAATAATATAATATAATAATAATAATAATATAATAATGATAATAATAATAATAATAATAATAATAATAATAATAATAATAATAATAATAATGATGATGGAAGCTTATACATTTAGTATACATTTATTTATAAATTGAAAGATACAATATCATTCTCAACTATGGATGATTTGGAAAGAAACAACAGGTTTAAAGCCCAGAACTGTTTCCCTCCCAAATTTTGATAGAAATTGTTCAAAAATAGGTTATGTTCACACTTCATGAGTTTTGTCCAATTTTGAGTCAAAAATATATATAAACTGGGAATTTGGTATTTAGATACGTTGAAAACTTAGTTTCAGTTAAATATAAGTATTAGTTAAATATAAATATTTCACAAAATCATTACTGATAACTGGAAAATACTGTATTCAATAAAATTGTTCTGTATAAATTTGTGATTTTAATTCAATTTTAAATCTACATCCAGAACTAGAGCTTATGCATTGAGTAACAGAATTGTAGTATGTGTGAAGCCCTACAATTGACCAGTAGCTGTTGACATCTACTGTTAGTATGACCATATCTCTATATCTATAAAAGGCTAAGCCCCGACAGACTGAAATCACACCACAGCCCAAACTACTGAGCCTAAAAACTTGAAATTTTGCACAATTGTTTATGGCAGCCTCAAAACATCCAATAAAAAAGGAATTTCAGAAATTTTCCCCCGTGAGGGAACTGGGGCCAACCGAAAATTTTGTACTTTTTAACCGTTGCACAGCAAAGTCATGAGGAATTTTTTTGTTCAGCTACGAAAAAAAATTAGATCTATGCAGAAAAATTCCGATCAGGAGCACAGGGGGGTTCAGTAGAGGGCATTTTTAAATTTTTTGTGTAAAATCACACTACAGCTCAAACTAATTGGCCTACATACTTAAAACTTTGCACAAATATTCTTCAAACATGCTAGACGCGTACTAAGAACGGATTTTGAGATATTTTGCCTCTTAAGGGTTTCAATGGATGGAAAAGGATCCTATTGAGTAAGGTTATAAACATGGTACGGTGAACGCCATATGGAACTGAGATAATTGGCACATGATATTCTAACATATGTTGTAAATCATTGGAAAGCTTAGAATAATCTTATCAATCAGCTGATCGAATTAATTTTGCGTTCATTGAGAGCGCGAGTTTGCCACATGTTTGTTCCATTGTTGTATGCTTGGCCAGTTCGATTTGCGTCTTCTATCAGCTGTATATGGAGTCTCATACATTCCGATTAGAACAGAGCACAGAGATTTTCTTTGGTTAGGAGTTTGTTGATAATTATTTCTTCAAATTCAAATTCTATTACCATCAAAAATCACATTGAAAACTTTCTTATTAGACAACAAGATTACAAAAACAAAATGTCAAACATATACCTACATTTATTTGTCGCACGGCCAGAAAGAGACAAACTTGAGTACTAAAGCCGTGAGTTCATTCAATACCTACAACTTATGAATATTTGTTGTTGGTATTTTGTGAATAAACAAGTACGAGTTGGTGAGAGATGTGAGTAATTCCTTATATTCATATTGTATTGTAAATTCCTGTTATTCTTATTGTAGTAGTCGAGGTCACTGCAATCAATAGTTATTTGTATATCTAGAGTGAAAAGTGCTGTTTTTTTCTCCCTGAGGGAAAAGTTTGAAGCCCGAGGCGAAGCCGAGGGCAACAATTTTCCTGAGGGAGAAAAAACATTTTTCACTCGTGATATACACAACATTTTTCCTTCACCTACATTTTTATAAACACTGCTAATAAAATAATTTTTAAAAACGTATGTGACCAAACAATGTGTTACAACATAATCTAAAAAGTAAATAGAAATAGCTGGCTTGTAATCACAGTTCTCCTCCGACAGCACTATCTGTCGGCTAAAGTTGTAACAACAATAACAGCCAAAACTACAGCTATGATGAAGTTCCCGTTTCAAATTTGATTAGTTAATAAGTAATATTCGTTGGCTGATATTTTGAATAACATGGAATAAAAGAAAAAAAATATATACATTTTTTTAGTATAATGATATGAAGTTTGTATAATAAATTCAGCATACAACATAAATTTATATATCGATCAAATGTCTGGTTGAGTTATTGAATTTAGTTGGTTTAATGACTACTCTATATGCTTCCTCATCTGAGCTTAGACCTTCTGACCTATTCCAAATGTACGTATTTGAAATAGAGATGCTTCCCATGCTATTTAAATGGAGTCACTTTTACTCCCTAGGGAGTTTTTATGTTTTTTAGTACCGAGAGCGAAAAAGTGACACTTTAGTATCATGTTTCAGGGAGTAAAGTAAGTACTTTTGACAGTAGGTGGAGGAAAAAGTTTTTTTATTCTGTAGCTAATGAATTTCATAGGTATTGATTGTCCATAATGTATCCAGTGTCCACAATGGAAGTGATTGAACTACTCAAAATTAATGGCTTACTGGTCCCTCATAGAATTTATAGCATTACTGGTAATTGAGCCTGTCTTTTTTCAGCGTTGACTATTGATAAAAAGGTTTATTCACAATTCAATTAGCTTACCCGGTGAACTTCGTACCGCCAAAAAGTCAATGTATCTCATGTCACACTTGACTTTATTTTGGTGAATCATGAAATTTATCTGACAATCAATATTTTCATTTACATCTCAATACGGACTTCCTATGTGCATAGTCATGCAGCATTCATTATTCCGAAGACATATTCTTCTCAATCAATTGGTAGTAATATCTATCAGGAAAGTGTTGAATTGAAAAAAAGGTTGAATCAGTGTTTTAAAGATGAATTCAATGTTTTCATAGTTGTTGATTGTCAATAGATGGTCTAGGATATATACGATGTACGATGAATCACACAGAATTCCATATTCTTTCCATCTTCCATTTTAGGATGAATATAAGCTAAGCTAAATTCAAAAGAATTATAAATTATCCCGTCATTCTTCAGTAATTAATGAATGTATTATGAACAACTATCATGAGGTGAATAATTTTTTTTCAACATTTTCCACTTTTTCAATGATAGGGGAGTGATAATTATTGGTGTAGGTCTTCTAAGGAACCATTATCTACAGCTGGTACCAATCAACTAAACTTCAACTCCAAACTACCGTTTTAATACCAGTACACAATTTATCACAGGGTGACGTGTTTATTATACAGCAGGTAACTTTAGATGCTAAATCATATTATCACAATATGATCTTGAATCATGATCATCTTTCCGTTCTTCGGTAGCCGCTCGGCCGACAATTTCGAAAACATAGGTATTTAAAATTGATTAATAGATAATATTATTATTAGCCCCCCTTTCAAAATTTCTGTTCAGAAACCATCCCCAATATTCACACAACATATTCCCAAAGTTTCATGCCGTTATGTCAAGTAGTTTTCAAGTCTATAGGGAACAAACAAACACACAAACAGACATTAATTTTTATATGCTGAATATAGATTTACATTCGGCTTAAACAAAATAGAGGTAGAATGATAAGGTTGACAACTTTTAGTTCTGTTGTTTCAAATGTTTTTTCAAATCACTTTCAAAAAATTCATATAGTACCTACTATTGTGTTTGAGACACTTCTGGAGCTATCATTGTTTCACCACTATTCTGTTCCACAGTCCTATCTCTTGCAGTCGTTAACTATATCTATAATAAAGGAAAGAACTGGCTTATACACGTATGGGATAGGGGAATTATGTTTGACGCATCATCACATCTGAACTACTGGACTAATTAACTTGAAATTTAGCATATAGATTCTCAATTAACAAAGGATGGTTATAGGCCTATTTTCAATTCTTCAAAATTTTATTACGCCAAGTTTTCAGTTTTCAATTTTTAAAATAGATCCTTGCGGAACACGGGTTTCTGCTTGTTTGGAATATTTGGGCGTGTCTAGCTGCGACCAATGACAGTGGAGCTCAGCCTTTATTGGTCGGCTATTAGCCAATCGCAGGGCTTCACCATACTACACATTCTGCTGCTCAATGTTCAAGCTTTCAGTTTACTCGAGATTGATATGGTGTAACAACTGAAACCAGTATCTTCAATTGTTGATATTGACAATATCAATTTGAGAGTGGTTCAACTCGATTCGTTTTCATTTGTATCCAGGACTTTCAGATCTATTCAAGATCAGTGGTTTACTATCTCATGCAATTTTTGAGAGGATACTCGATGATAACATTATCGCCGAGACTATAGACAACCGCACGGAAATAGTCCGATTGAAATTGGAACAGAGTCCCCCCACACCTCTCCACCACACCCATGGAAATTGTCAATTCATCAGGTGTATTATGAATATATTAATTGATTCTCATATATTATCAGCTGTGGACAACGCTAATCAACTATTATTCGTCAACGTTTTACCATAGAGAAACAATAGCGTGAGTAGATATCCCATGGTATAGGGCGTTTACGTCATAACTTTTACTGCTATCTCAAGCCGATTACTGCCGAGAGACTACCAGCTTCACAGGAAGGTACTACGGGGACTATCAGCTTGAGATAACAGTAATAATAATAATATCGTGTGACCTTGCTGGCTCAGGTCTTGTGTCAGAGTTTTCAGGTCGCAACTGATCAATTTCAGGGCCTCTGACATGACCTAAGGATTGCTTTTTCAGGCAGCCGGGACCAATGACTTAACGTGTCCATCCGAAACACGGGAGTGACCCGAGATATTCGCTGTGGACAAATATCTTGTCCGGGCCGGGATTTGAACCCGGGCCTCTGAATCATAAAGCCAGCATCTGTTCTACTCGACTACGGCCAATCCTACAGATAACAGTAAAAGTTGCGACATAAACGCCCTATACAATGGGATATCTACTTATGCTATTGTTTCTCTATGGTTTTACTCATCTCTTCCAATCTTGATTGGACGTTCAGTTGTAGTGTTTATATGTAGTACAGTAGTGTTTAATACGAAATATACTAAGGGTACTTTATTAAACTGCACGAAAATAATCCGATGGAATTTGGAACAGATGAGTCCCCCCACTCGCAACCATGAACGTTGCCAATTCGTACCTATTACAAAAATATTAATAATCAATCCTCAACTCTTATTTGGAAACGCCACACTCATCTGTTCTAGACTTTAACGGACTACTATAGTCCTATTATACTACTATATATACTACTATTGACTATAGTGATTTCCTGTTATAAAAATTTCAAGTAGCCGTATTAAAACACTCAATAGTAGGTGAATGGTGAGTTTAGAAAGCACTGTAGATCTTATTCTGAAAAATTTTGAACAAGAAAAAGATTAGATAGAACATTATAAAAATCATTGAATAACTTACCTCATCATCATAGCTATCAGGTTCCGACATCTTCCTGGATTTCTTCCACGTTTACTTCAACCACCAATCTCCTCCCCAACTGCTCCCTTCCCTAACACTCACAATTTTCCGCTCCTATTCGTTTCATATGATATGTTCGCAAAATCATGACTCAAAAATATCTTCAACATTCCACTCATTTACGGCGATTAGTACAATGAAAAAATCAAACAAAAATGGCACGGAGTAAGCAAATCATGCAACAAAGAAGTGTCTCTCTTTAAGTATCCCTGAGAAAAGATTCGAGTACGGCGTCGTATGAGTCAATTTTTTTCGTTCTTCTGTATTTTATTTGTATTATATTTCTCCTCAGATTCTTTGGAAGCAGTTATCCTTCAAAATCTTAGTTACTGGCTCTCCCAGACGGAACAGCTCTCTTTGAATCAGTGAACTATATAATCACTTTTCTTATTTCAGTCGTGCTTTCTCTTCTCTCATTCTCCACTTCACTGCATTTTTAGCTTTGTTGCGTTAATTGTTGTGTTTCTTACTGGAATAGAGTAGTAAGTGAAGTAAATGATTTATTTTTTGGGCTGAGTTCAATTTCTCCGCACATAAAATCGTTACTTCATGTCATATTCCTCATACGACAATGAAAGAATTTTATGATATCTTGCATTCGAACTTCATCACTTTGTTATTATATATTTTCAAGCTTTCTCACTCCATCATATCATAATCATTCAACAATAAATTCTTCATATCCTCCATCTCCAGATTCCCACGTTTTTGATAATTATTCTCACTTCTTATAAACAGTATTTTAAATGATATATCACTCCACTTTCTCTGTAAACCAACTGATTTGCAAGAAATTTATCCTGCTCTGATATGTTTTATTATTTAAATATATATTATTTGAACTCTTTACTGTATCAAGTAACTAGTATCAATCTTGTACTGACTTCTTATCATCTCATACTTGAATGAATATTAACCTACAAGCGTTTAAAGATGATATCTAGTAATTTCGACTATGTAATATATTATTATAATGAACACTATTGAACTATTCTGAAGAACACTTTATCACTATGAAGATCTACTTGTCTATACTACTTATTTTCGAAAAAACGGAATTTCCATCGATCTAAATATTGATTCCATTTTGGTCCAATCTTCTTGTATAATTAATTTGTGGTCATTTTCGATTTCAATTCTTTCCTAACCTATTATTGCTCGATACCTTAGAATGTGTGGCGCATTAAACGCTATGTATTTTATTATATTTGTTGTCAAGGAGATAATCTCAAACTCATATTCATTTTTTATCTCAAAATTCTTAGCAGAGACCCAGAAAATCTCAATTTGTCTCTTATTTGAATATTTCAAAAATGTCAAGTATGTTATTGATATTCAAAAATATTTCTATAAATCTTTTTGTAAATTAAACACATTCAAATGCAATGTAATTTAAGTGCAGATTTAAACTGAGAACATCAAAACCAGAAATGAATTACACTCGAAACTTCTATGAAAAATATATTGGTGCAAATATCTCTCATGTATCTCTTTTGTACATAAAAGTCCTCATTCGGATTTCTACAACTACTTTACTCTCCTTAGATTAGTTTAGAATTGATGGGTGTATCAGTAAGTAAAGGTCGATGTAACTTCTATAAAAATCTATCAGCTACTAAAGTTCTACAAAATCGATACTTTTTAGAATATTATTTATTCAAAAATTTCTAATAATTGTTGAACGTAGAATTTAAAGTTGTCGAATATAAAATGTTCTACAGTATTCAAAAATCTCTAAAAGTTTCTATTTCACTACGCGTTTAATGTTCAACCAAAATCCACACAACACTAAATTATTATTTCAATTAAATAGTTTTGTATAATATTCAAATTTTTCGGAAACACTCAATGTCCCGTTGAAATGAAAATTTTTAGTATAGTTGAATTTCTGCCCGCAGAAATTGAAGTAACTAGCTATCAGGAAATTATCTGAAAGAAATAATGACATTGATGATCTACTACCCGAATTGATGGAATTTATGAGTTTAGAGAATTCTATGTTATAACCAATAAGTTTAATGGATTTATTTCAAGAACCTCACAATATTGAATTGATTTGAAATCCAAATATTTGAAATTTTAAATAGAAATAAAAATGAAAATCTTAGTACCCTTTTTTGAATTATTTAATCACAACATGTCTCAACATTGATGCCATTTTCAAAAATAACAAGCCATTTTAATCACATGTTGTGATTAAATAATTCAAAAAAAGGGTACTAAGATTTTTATTTTTATTTATATTTATATTACAAGTAGCGCTATACAGAAAAGAGACAATCTGAAATGTTATATGAACGGAAGTCGTTAGAATATCGAACTGATTAATTGGTAAACAAAGACGATTCTGACATCCTCTTTCTCTTTCACTCTTTCACATTGCATTCTCTTTCACACCTTTGCATTCATTCCGGGTAGCATCCATGTAACCCCTAAACGAGACGAGAGTTGCAAAGATGCATATTAATTATTAATTGCGCATGAGGTTTTGCTTAAAGCGCTCTGACGCACGAGCTGAAAGTTTCAGTTGAAAACACCCCAATCTCATAAAGATTGAGGTAGGCAATCTATAGCGAGGTCCATGTTATAAGGACAGTATTTGATTAACTTTGATGTTGCTATCCTTGTCTATCATTCGACAAAGCAGGTAGTGCTATCCTTTCCCAGCTTCGCAACGATGTAAAATCTGTTTTTGACAATGCAGAAGTATAATTAATTAAGGCAGAGAATCGAAAACGCTGTTCTCCTATCTTTATCCACTGTCATTATAACGTGGACCTCACTATAGTAACGGTTCTTATGTTGGGAAGGGTTGTATCTCTATTTGTGACCAGTTATACTAGATTCAGTCATAAGCTGCAAAATATATTTCCAGAGGTTTCTAGTGCACCTACAACTGTATATCCAATCACTTCTCAACATAATATTACATTTATCATACCCTGGAACAAGATTGAGACTTTGGTCAATAGAACTCATACCTATAAGATTGTTTTATTATATTATGCGTTGACATATGAAAAAACATCATCCACAAAAGAAACGCATTCTGGAATAAGTTACAGAGTAAATAGAAAATTTACAAGCAACCGCCAACCCTCAAATGAATCATAATATTTCAGATCAGATTCTGTAACTGAAATGCCCGGTCAATATAAATGAATAAATAAATGTTTATTTCCCAAAAAAACTAAAACCACAACATCAATTACATAAATTACAATTACGTATAATAGTTGGTTACAAAAAATTCTTATAATGTGTCGTCCTCTACTTGTTTAGTTTTTTCTGTGTGGAAATTGACCTACTCCGCTATGGCATACCATGTTTAGAGTAGTTTTGTTTGTTTTTTGTGTGTTTATTAATTATTAGTTAGTGTTAAGTAAGTCATTAGGTGGTTGGTTGTTGTTTGAAATAATGTTTTCTATGTTCTGTCTTCCTTTGCTCATCAACCATTGTGTATTATTGTTTTGATTTATAATTGTTTTGAACTTTATATTGTTTTTATTTGTTATTCTTGTTTTGAATTTTATAATATATTCAAGAATAAAAAATTATAACTCAAAATATACTACACTCTCCTACAATCAGATTTGGGTTGGGGTGGCATAGAGTTTTATGATATGACTTGAATGAGGTGTTAAATACTTTAATTAATAACAATTTCCAATAGAATTTTGGTGGAAGATATTTTGAGATAAATACTGTTATTTTTTTGTGTAGTTGAGAAGTTGAAACTGTGGTTATTATTCATATTAAATAAAAGAACTAAGAAATTGTCCAAAATCACAGATTTTATTCAAAGTTAGAAAGACCGGTTTCAATTGTTACACCATTGTCAATCTCTGATACTATATTGTACTACTTCAATTCAAAACATATATATACCTTTTACACTAAACTCAATCAACTTTTATTTTTCAAGTTATATTGTGAATATTTATAATTTTCTTTTTAGTTCTTTTTTCATTAGAACTCTTTCCCCACACACAGACTTGTCTATGTGGGGAAAATTCACAAGTATTTATATTATTTATACATGTGTACTGTATTTGTAATGATTTCTGTGAATAAACTCAATTTGAATTTGATAAACTGAAACTAAAAACAAGAGCAGCAGAATTTATACTAGTAGGCGAGTACTGCTATTGGTCAAGGGCATGAACGCCTGCCATTGGCCTAGCTAGACAGTGTCCTCCAACTTAACGGAATAACTGAAACGTCACAAAATGGCGGTTTAAGCAGCAGACTCGCCATGATAATAAAACACACACAGACTTGTCTATGTGGGGAAAATTCACAAGTATTTATATTATTTATACATGTGTACTGTATTTGTAATGATTTCTGTGAATAAACTCAATTTGAATTTGATAAACTGAAATTAAAAACAAGAGCAGCAGAATATATACTAGTAGGCGAGTACTGCTATTGGTTAAGGGCATGAACGCCTGCCATTGGCCTAGCTAGACAGTCTTCTCCCACTCAACGGAATAACTGAAACGTCACAAAATGGCGGTTTAAGCAATAGACTCGCCATGATAACAAAATTTACATTCACTACAAAATAAAAACCGAGAAAACATGTAAAATAAAATAAAACAAATATGTAAATAGAAAAACTATCGACTAATGTATGTTAACAATGTTATGATAAAACTAAATTCGTAGTGTTGTATTGGTTGAAATAACCAATTGGTTTCAATTGGTGTAAGAATGGTGTAACAACCGAAACCGCTCTTTCTAACTTTCAATAAAATCTGTGTTTTTTGACAATTTCTCAGTATTTTTATCAAATTATCATTATTTCCAGATGACTCTTTCAAAGACCTATCACAGGAGGTCTTTGATTATTATTGAAATGAATAATAAACTGACAGTTGAGAATGAAGTATCAAGTAACACAAAACAGGAATAATATGTAGCTGAAAAGAAAATAATAATAAATTTAAAACACTAGTTTATATCGGTTGAAAGGAAATTAAAGGAGATTTTCTTAACTATCAGCTTTTTTCCGCGTATGGATCAATAGTCCATGCGGATGATATTTTTCCATTGATCTTTTGTTACGTTTGAAAAATTAATCCAGGATTGAAGAATTGAACTACAGAGCAAATTCAAATTGTTTGTATAATAATCCAATTTCTATATTTGAATCATTCAAATAATTCGATTATCCAATTTCCATATTTGAATCATTCAAATAATTCTATTACTCCAACCAAATTGAGACTAGAGTAGAATAGGGACCTCAGGATAGTCTCTTTCTTTTCAGTAGATCAATAGTCAAAGCAGTTCCGGGATTATTATCACCCCTTTTCCTAATTTCAAGAATCATTACCCTTTATTATCACAAGACTATTTTCATCTCCTAAACACAATCAATGTAATGTCTTCGTAGGTGTATTCCATTCATTTTTGTATTATAAATCCAATATTATTTTCCATTATAACATTGATTTTTCTGTAGTATGAATTATATTTGTATTTTAACCTGGAATTTGAAAATCTGAACTTGATTTGTTTCTATTAGTATATTTTTTATGGTTTTCAACCATGTCCAGTGAGGATTAACCCTATCGTGGAATCAGATTGCAGAAAACTTGAGGTGAAATTAGAGGTTTTCCATAAGATTTTCATTAGCTTGTGAAATAACGTGCTATTATCACGTGATACACTTTCATTGGATACATTGTGTATTGTATTGTATGGTAAAATTCTGGGAAGGAAGTTTTTGGGTTTTCCTGTATGCCCCACACTATCAAATGAATGAAAAAGATGAATTAATATTCATTTATTATTCATGAAATAAATAAATATAAAGAGTTGGTGGAAATTATGGAAAAAGTTTGATATTCCCTTCACAAGGATAATATGACAGTGGGTTTTATTGATACTATTCGAATTGAAAAAACTACTTTTAAAATTTTCCAATTAATGGTGATTTGAGTGTGATATTTTTGTTTTTTTATTATGTTTTCAACCGTCAAAATTTAAAATCTTAGTTTTCGTTGGTTTTGAGTGAAAATGGACTAAATTTCAGTAAAGTGAAATCATAACCCTATTTTGGACTTTTAAAATGTTATCTAAATTTGGGAGAGAAATAGTACAATGAGTATCCTCAGTTTTTCTCTCCTAATCAGTGTTTCTTTGTAAAAAATATAAAATAAAAAAATGTCACTTTAAAATTTTGGTCTGCCATCTTGGATCCGCCATTTCTAACCCAACGTCTTCTTCCTCCTGATTGGGAAGGTGATTTGATACATGATTTTGATACAGAATTCCAGGAGAAAATGAATGACGAAGACCTCAAATCGATATCTCAAACAGTTTCAAATGGAACAATCGAAATACAAACCATCAAATTTTACTTTTTTAGTGTTATAACGGAACAGAGTTATTGAACAGTTATAGTGGAATCTACACTCATGATTAGCAATTTGAGCAAAACATCCTATCTGTCAGATTTTCATTGTACTGATTGATTAGATTGTTGTATGATTTATTAGTATTTTTGAATGTGAATAACTTTGAATCGGTTTAAGATATCGATACGCTGTTTTCATCATTCATTCTCCATTAAATCTGAAATTCTGTATCAAAATCATGTATCATATTACAATTTACCCATTTGAAAAAAGTGAAGTTCAATTCAAAATGGCGGATCCAAGATGGTGGACCAAATTTTTAAAGCGACAGAATAGTAGTTCTATTTATTCAAATAGGATCCCAAATGAAGCCTACTGTCAAATTACCCTTGTAAGAGAAATATTGAGCTGTTTTCACAATTTTCATCAACCCTGTATTACAACATGCAATGAATAGGTTAATGCTCGTTCTAAAGCTTCTGTAAATCAAAGAACCTGTTCAGGCAACACAAACAAAATAATGGGAATGATACCGTAATTATTAGATTCATTAGTAGAGTTGGATATATATGATAAAATGATAAAGATACTCATCATCTCTTGCAAGATATATCTGGAGGAATTGAGATGCTTAGTAATCAATCATAGAAGATAGTACTAGTACCCTTGAAGTATTTCTTTTGAATTATACACGACTAGTTTTGACATTTATGTCATTTTCAAGAGATTTTGATCAATATTCTCTTATTTGAAAAAAAGAATACTTGAAAATGCCATCAATATCAAACAACTAGAAGTCGATTTGAAATGACACAAATGTCGAAGCTAGTTCTGTATAATTTAAAAGAAATATTTCAAGAGTACAAGCTATCTTCTATAATTAGACAATCCAGTAGCCCCATTGAAATACTTGATCAGAAAATATGCATAATATCCATTTCTCTAAATGTGATATGCATGTTTCACATATTCATTCAAAATATCCTAACCATTACTAAGCAATCGACAGCATTTAAAGTGTGTAAAGCCTCAAGTCATTTCAGAATGATTATCATCAGTCATGTGCATAACTGATGTCCCATATTATAATAAAATATATAATAATAAGTAATATAGGCTTATAAATGGAAGTATTGAACCATTTTTTGTAAATTTGCACTGTTCTTGAAACTTTCAGCAGGTCAGGAAAAATGCCTTCAGAATGAGATTTGTAATCTTCAGACCTGAATTTGTAATCTCCAGAGTGTAAAATTGTAAACAATGTGTTTTAAAGTTTTTAAAAAATTTGATAGAGGGAGAATCATGTTTCAGTTCCACATGTCTTCATAGGTTATTGCGAATGAATGACTTTGAGAATATAGGTGAAGGGGAATTGTACTCTAACTCACACAAACACAAACACATACACATGCACACATTCCCACACATACATACAAATTAGATCAAGTTGTTTTGTATAGCTTGTATAATTTTATTGAGCTAAATTATTATTAAAAGACTAGAAAATTGTTTTGGATTTCAATGTGAGTAGCTCGATATACCTCACAACATCTAAAGATGGATATATTTTTCACATCAAAACGGCAATAGATCATCAACACCAAAACGGAACTCAAAAATCGTTTTCACAGAACCAAACAGTCACAGAGTTACAACATCAAAATTTTTCCCGATATATTGAAATAAATTTCCCTCCTAGATCTACGATGAAATAAAAATCGGGAACAGACAGAATGCCACTCGAGTTCGAATAAAAAATCTGTACAGCTTTCTACATGCAGATCGCGAAAAAATAATCCGCTCGCGCCAATTCTGATGAATTTCGCCCCCTCACTGGTGCGTCAGCTTTGATGTTCGAGGAAAATGTTTTTTTTTTCGCGGAAGAGAAACAGAGTAGCGCGAGAAAGCCAGTCACCCTGTGGGAGGTGGGCAGAGGGTTGGCGAGGCGAACAATCGTGCTGCACTTACTACTACTACTCACATAGGTCACTGCAAACACAAAGTATGCTCTCAATGATACGCCGTGTGCCCTCTGTTGCCTGTCTAGTGCCTACTTGTGGAATGTTTCCGGCCACAACTAGCAACTACACCTCCCTTCAAAGCCCACAGCAGGCGACAACGTAGCGCGTGTCACAAATCTGTTAATCGGCAATGCGATAGCGATCTATTGAACTGCGCTAGGAAGTGGCACGTGGCCGTTCACCAGAACTTTCAATAGCAATCAAAGATCAATGTGAATTTATGAAAGTTTTAATAGCAATGGAAGAATCAATGTGAATTTATTGAAGCTTCAATAACAATTGAAGATCAATATGAATTTATTGAAGAATCAATAACAATCGAAGATCAATGTGAATTTATTGAAGTTTCAATAACAATCGAAGATCAATGTGAATTTATTGAAGCTTCAATAGCAATCGAAGATCAATGTGAATTTATTGAAGCTTCAATAGCAATCGAAGATCAATATGTATTTATTGAAGTTTCAATAACAATCGAAGATCAATGTGAATTTATTGAAGCTTCAATAGCAATCGAAGATCAATTTGAATTCATTGAAGCTTCAATAGCAATCGAAGATCAATGTGAATTTATTGAAGTTATAGTAGCAATCGAATATCAATGTGTATTTATGGAGGTTTTAATAGCAATCGAAGATCAATTTGAATTTATTGAAGCTTCAATAGCAATCGAAGATCAATGTGAATTTATGGAAGTTTTAATAGCAATAGAATATCAACCTGAATTTATTGAAGTTTTAATAGCAATCTAAGATCAATTTGAATTCATTGAAGCTTCAATAACAATCGAAGATCAATGTGAATTCATTGAAGTTTTAATAGCAATCTATGATCAATGTGAATTTATGGAAGTTTTTATAGCAATCGAATATCAATTTGAATCATTGAAGCTTCAATAGCATTCGAAGATCAATGTGAATTTATTGAAGTTTCAATAACAATCGAAGATCAATGTGAATTTATTGAAGTTTTAGTAGCAATCGAAGATCAATGTGAATTTATGGAAGTTTTAATAGCAATCGAAGATCAATGTGAATTTATTGAAGTTTCAATAGCAATCGAGGATCAATGTGAATTTATTGAAGCTTCAATAGCAATCGAGGATCAATTTGAATTTATGAAGTTTTAGTAGCAATCAAATATCAATGTGAATTTATTGAAGTTTCAATAGCAATCGAAGATCAATGTGAGTTTATTGAAGTTTTAGTAGCAATCGAAGATCAATTGAATTTATTGAAGCTTCAATAACAATCGAAGATCAATGTGAATTTATAGAAGTTTTAATAGCAATCGAAGATCAATTTGAATTCATTGAAGCTTCAATAGCAATCGAAGATCAATGTGAATTTATTGAAGTTTCAATAGCAATCGAAGATCAATGTGAATTCATTGAAGCTTCAATAACAATCGGAGATCAATGTGAATTTATAGAAGTTTTAATAGCAATTGAAGATCAATGTCAATTTATGGAAGTTTTAATAGCAATCGAAGATCAATGTTAAATTATGGAAGTTTTAATAGCAATCCAATATGAATCGTGTACATTAGATGATGTAGCGAAATGTGTGGAACATGATGTAGCGTATGATATAACACCGAAATTGAATTAAATTTGAAATGAGTAAATCAAGAGAACGATATTAGAACCAGTCTGCCAAAAAGATTTGGTTTATCGCCGTAACTCGAAATTCGAGTTTGACGCGATTCACAAGAGTTTGATAAAAGTTTACAACACATACTGTGAGACTTGAAAGTAATGCACCACCAGTTTCAACATAATCTTCATTTATAATATAATGAGTGAAAGAATTGGTCTATATTGGTTTCAACGTTTAATCTTTATCTATAATATAATACAGGAATGAATTGGCTATACGGGATAGGAAATTCACGAATCACGCATCATCACGTCTGAACTACTGGACTAATTAACTTGAAATTTTGCATTTAGATTCTTAATTTACTGAGGATGGTTATAGGCCTATTTTTGATACTTCAAGATCTTAGTTGGTAAACTTTTCAAGTTTTCAATTGGACCCTTACGGAGTTCGGTTTACCTACTATTTCTTGAGTAAAATGTAGACAAAAATATAAAACTTGGAAAAATTTCAAGGATTCACATATTTGTGAATAATGTAGACGGAACTGTTTCTCAAGATGCGAACAAACGAGTGGGTATCTTCCAGTTTTGATTGTTGATTGATGCCTCTAATCAGCTGGCAATGATAAAAAACATTTATAAATGATCATTACTAAACAAAAATCCAAAATAAGTGCTGCAAATTGAAAACATTTGGATATCATCGCGGTGAATAGCGACCGAGACATAACCGTTCTGTCCACTCCGATGCTTCACCATGTATTTGTGTTACATGCAGGTCGATCGAGAGTGTGACCTGAACTGAAAGCTGAGCATCGGTCTCTTTGTTCCCTCATGAAGTGAAATATGCCTCAACTTTCTATTTTGAAATAAAACAATAAAGATTTTTGTGTAGTTGAGAAGTTGATATTGTGGTAATTATTCATATTGAATGAAAAAGACTGAGAAATTGTCAAAAAACCACTGATTCATTGATAATTAGAAAGACCGGTTTCGGTTATTACACCATTGTCAATCTCTGATAAACTAAAACTTAAAGTTTATTGTCAAAAAATCACTGATTTATTGATAATTAGAAAGACCGGTTTCGGTTATTACACCATTGTCAATCTCTGATAAACTAAAACTAAAACTTTTTCTTAGTTTATCAGAGATTGACAATGGTGTAATAACCGAAACCCGTCTTTCTAATTATCAATAAATCAGTGGTTTTTTGACAATTTCTTAGTCTTTTTCATTTAAAACCATAAAGAAAGATGACGAAGATTTGGGCAAAATTTAATATGGATCAAGAGAGTGTTTGACATAATAATAATATCTTAGACCAGTTATAGAATAGTCTATCAGTCTATCCTCTGAAGCCAACATCTACTGCCATATCGCCAAATCGTGACGTCATCATCGGATAGAAAACTTTCAGATTGTGTCTATTTCAGAAGGATGTAAATTATTATTCATTAAAATGGTAAACTCCCGCTGCGCTTCCGCTGGAATAGACACAATCTGCTATGGAAAACAATGTGAACAAACTCTACAGAAAAGTTTTCTATCCGATGCTGACGTCACGATTTGGCGATATGGCAGTGGATGTTGGCATCATCGACTTTCAGTATGAATATACAATGGGCCGTGTCTATTCTATAACTGGTCTAAGAATAATATCGAGTGATCTAGCTGTCTCAGGTCTGGTATCAGAGTTTTCAGGTCGCAACTGATCAATTTCAGGGCCTCTGACATGACCTAACGACTGCTTTTTCTAGGCAGCTGGGATTGACTGCTGTGTTTGACAAATTATCATTTGTGTTATCCATTGCAAGCAGGAAATACCATGTGTACAGATGAAAATAAATCGGAAGTTGCAGTTGTTGAAATGCTAATTGATGAATAATTATTATTTAACGAGAATCCCAATTGAATGCTGTAAATAACCCCGAAGACTTCTGCTACTGCAAATATTGACAACAGGATAAACAGCTAGAAGGAGATTCTATGAGCGATACTATACAAAAATTATTGGTCATCCCGGGCTGAAATAGTATATTTCGCACCTAGGGCCGAAAATGAGACTTCTCCGGCTTGAAATCGGTTTTCAAGTCCGAGGCCGTAGGCCGAGGACTAGAATAGATTGAGAGCCGGAAAAACATTTTTGCCCGTGGTGCGAACGCTATTTTTCGCCACACAGAAAAATAAACAATATATAATATGAGAATAATTGTTTAGTAAGCACTTCCGAAAGCAGAAGTGGAAGCTCATAGCTCTAGCAAATCTGAATATCAGGAAATTGTCCAAGTATTTTTATTTTTTATTCTGATTTGTCTAAAAAACCTAAAAGATTATGTTCAATTATGTGGGAGGTTGAGTTTATACTTTTTTATTCTTTCAAATGACAATCAGATGATATTATTATAAATGTTTTAATTATTGAATAAGAAACACAAAATAATACTGTAATGAAAAGTTTTTGATCAGTTGTTTTAGCACACTTGAAATTTGGCCAATCTGAATGTCAACGGAAGTTTAGGTTAGAAGTTCTATCCTACTCTGAAAATCGAATTTGAATAGTTTATAATATATATCTCATCTGTATTTCATTCATCCCAATAAAATGATAGTATATCATATACTTTATTCAATTCTAGAAGCATAAACTGATTCAGTTTATCCACCATGTTTCGTGATAAATGCTGTACTAGGAGGTTTGAGGTTAGATTCTATTATACTCTGAAAATTGAATTTGAATAGTTTATAATATCTCATTATTTGTATTTCATTCATCCAAATAAAATGATAGTATCTTATTGCAAAAACTTTATTCAATTCTAGAAGCATAAACTGATTCCGTTTCATAAACTATTTTGTAAACACGTTCACATCAAATCAGAATCAGCTGACTTCAAGCTATTTTACAGCCCTAGGGCCGTAAAATTTTACCGGCCTGGTCAGAAAACAATCACTTTCGGCCTCCATATGACGCACGTAAACCAGCTCATTACATCCAAGTGGGGCGAAAAAATTTTACCGGCCTGGTCAGAAAACAATCACTTTCGGCCTCCATATGATGCACGAAAACCAGCTCATTACATCCAAGTGGGGCGAAATAGTTATTTGTGCAACTAGTGCGCAAAGTGACAGTTTGCTGCACCGAAAGAAACGTTTACGCCCGAGCCGTAGGCGAGGGCGGAATGGTTTCTTGAGTGCAGCAGAGGAACTTTGCGCACGTATTTCACATTAAATTTTTCCTACAGTTACCATTGAATATGAAAAGTGGGTAATATTATGGGTGAAATTCCCTGAAATCGTTGGAGCCGTTTTCGAGAAAACCGCGAAAAACCATGTTTTTGACAACATTTTTGCCATTTTAGCCGCCATCTTGAATTGCATTAGATCGAAATTGTTCGTGTCGTATCCTTATATTGTAAGGACCTTAAGTTCCAAATTTCAAGTCAGTCCGTTAATTGGGAGATGAGATATCGTGTACACAGACGCACATACACTCATACACTCACACACACACACACACATACAGACCAATACCCAAAAACCACTTTTTCGGACTCAGGGGACCTTGAAACGTATAGAAATTTAGATATTGGGGTACCTTAATTTTTTTCGGAAAGCAATACTTTCCTTACCTATGGTAATACGGCAAGGAAAGTAAAATGAAGGAAAAGATGTTATAAGATAGACATCGCTATTTTGATCCAATCAGTCGAATGTTATAAATCGTTTGAATGTGTTAAGGTGCATTTTCGTTTGTGCGTAAATTTCCGCAGTCAACGACGGCAAGCATTGTTGACATTCATATTGTGCAAATTTCAAGTGTGCTAAAACAGCTGATCAAATAACTTTTCATTATTTGTGTTTATTATTCAAGAATAAAACCACTTTTAATAATATCAACATATTGCCTTTTGAAAATATGAAAAAGTATAAACTCAAGACACCCATTAAAACATAATATTTTAGGTTATTTAGACAAATTGAAATCTACCCAATGTGAGATCCTCACCCTATCGTGGCCGGTGACGGCATTTACGCATAAACAAAAACCCAGTTTTAAACATTGACATTCAGATGATCAACCAACAAACCCTTACAAGTCCCTAGTATAATCTTCCTATTGAATTTGAACAAATTGAAGAAGTGGTGGTTATGCGTGTATCTTTGAAAAGATCAGTTCTTAGCATTTGTCTAGAGGTACCTGTCAGATTTCAATGGTATTGTTCCAATTGATCCATCACAATAAAATAGTCTCAAGTCTGTCCAATTGTCTCATATTCTTCTGTATTCAATTTCCTCTTCTTTGTTCTACAACTATAGTTATTTGTGCAACTAGTGCGCAAAGTGTCAGTTTGCTGCACCGAAAGAAACGTTTACGCCCGAGCCGTAGGCGAGGGCGGAATGGTTTCTTGAGTGCAGCAGAGGAACTTTGCGCACGTATTTCACATTAATTTTTCCTACAGTTACCATTGAATATGAAAGTGGTAATATTATGGGTGAAATTCCCTGAAATCCATCAAATGTTTTTCTGTGTAATTTTATTATCAATAAAAACCTTAATTTATTGTCAAATTGAATAATGGAATAATGTAGTAGTAAATGAATGAAGGGGCGGCTGTCACTCATGTCGCTGTCCTCGTTGTCCTTAATATTATTATAATGTGCACCACAGTCACTGTTACCAACTTCATTTTGATTTTGCTGCACCATATAACCTACTATTTTGCGTTGCCATGTTGCAAATCTGGAGGGCAGAAAAAAATTTTCCCGCACTAGAGCGGAAAAGTGATTCTTTGCGTTCTGTAATCAGTGCAGCAATGGCCACTTTTCAACGTAACTGTAGGAAAAATAATTTTTGTCTAGTAGCGCTCATCGAATTTCCATCTAACTGTTTACCCTGTTCATTATTTGCAGTAGCAGATGTCTTCGGGGTGATTCACAACATTCAATTGGGATTTTCGTTTAATAATAAATGCTATGTGGGTTAATTAGGCATTCAGGAATTGAATTCCCAATCACGTGATGTATATTTATTTCAAATAACATTTCGAGAATGGAGCATGAATCTCTGGAGTTTCGATAGGAATATAAGGAATCATCTACTCCACCAAGAGAATATATGACTATGCAGTACATGCAGCGTCACCATAGCTTCTATCCAAGTTATGATAGATCATTCCATATATCAGAAAACAATTTGCATTAATGAGTCAAAAAGTAATGAATGGAAAACAAAAATATTAAAACGGAATGTGGAATTTCAAACTCCACAAGTCATCATCTACTCCGTCAGGAGAATATTTGACGTATGCAGTACATCGTAGCGTCACCATAGCTTCTATCCAAGTTATGATGGATCATTCCATACATCAGAAAACAATTTGCATTAATGAGTCAAAAAGTAATGAATGGAAAACAAAAATATTAAAACGGAATGTGGAATTTCAAACTCCACAAGTCGAGGCGGTCATGCACATTTCAGGCATTGGCTCACAGCCAAACATATGTTTGTCAGTCTGGAGTCAGCAGAACTTTCAGGCTGTACGTGGGCGAATTAATGAATTTATTATTCAGCGGAAGGACCAATTTCCTGCAGAGCTAATTGGAGTTTACAAGCCATCGACCAAGTACTAGAGCTCAAACACTGGCAATTATCTGCTATAAATTTAATTGTTTCATAAAATTGATTCTTTATTGATTCATACAATAAGTACATCATCAAAATGATAGGGAGAGAAAAAATAAGGTAACCTTGTGCTATTCCTCTCCAAAATTAGTTAAGATTACACCTATTATAAAATATATGATTATAACCTCTAGACTGTGTATTCCAAAATAAGGTTTAAAGCAGTTTTGGGCGAATGCCTGTTGTTTTTACCTGAATTGTATCAATTGTCTATTGCCTATATTGGAAAATGATGAAGTTCAATGATTAAGAAGAATATTGGAACGGAATATGGGATTCTCAACTCCTCAAGCCTTGGCAGTCGTTTGATAGACATAGATAGTTATATAGACAATGGGCCATATGAATAAAATTGAGCATTTGCTTATACTCCTAAAATATGGAGCATATGCTCCATTTTCTAAGAATAAACGTGAGCAAAACCTCTTAAGAATAATATTGGAACGGAATATGGTATTCTCAACTCCTCAAGCCTTGGCAGTCGTTTGATAGACATAGATAGTTATATAGACAGTGGGCCATATGAATAAAGTTGAGCATTTGCTTATACTTCTAAAATATGGAGCATATGCTTCATTTTCTATGAATAAACGTGAGCAAAACCTCATTTGCTCATGCTCATCAAAAAAATAGTTTGAGCATTTGCTCAAAAGTGGAAGCTTATGCTCAAAATTGTATGAATAAACCAAAGCATTTGCTCAACTTTTGAAGCAAATGCTTCAAAAAAAGGTGAGTCTAGTCTGGAGCAGCTTTTCACCTTTTGCTCATAGTAAATTGGCACAACTAAGTCGTGTGAGTAAGAGAAAACTATACCAGATATAATCACAACCAATAGTTGAGAACTATGAAACTCAACCATGATATACATCACCATTATTCCTACAAAATGATAAATACAAAAGATACCTATCCGAAATAAAGATAGCTATCACAGAATAGGAAATAGGCATTTAAGAATATGAGAGTGTAGACGATTATAAGAAGGCTATTGAGATTATAAGATTATGCTAAAGATTATTATAGAGATGACATTTTTCACGCTACTATTTCAAAATTCAGAACTCAACTAACCTAAAACTCAATTCTTGGATAGAGAACAGAGCAGACGACCAAACGACTCGCTTATGTGAACAATAAAACAAAGTAAGGCCACAAAGGCGAATCAACTGACGAAAAATCTTTAAAATACGTGAGCATTTGCTCCAGAGTTCAAGAGCTTAAGGTAAGAGTATAAAGTAAAGCTTATTCATATAAAAATGAGAAAATGCTTATGCTTCTACCTAATGCTCATGAGCAAAACCTTATGCACCATGCTCATGAGCATCATATGCTCTGTTTTTATTCATATGACCCATTGTCCAGGCAGAAGCAAAATTATGATACTTTTCCTTGTTAATGTAAATAGTTAGTACTTTCCAGTTGAGTGGTCCATTGTAAAACTATAACAATTGAAAGAAGAAGATGAAGTGAATTGAAGATAAACCAATAGTGGTGTGATAATAACTCAGACTGGCACAAACGTAGCGTTTCAAATATCTGATACGTCTCTATAGCCAAAAATCTGACCGAAGGCTTTTCGTGGCTTTGACATGGGTCTGCCGCTGCAGAGGTGAACAGAGGAGAATTTTGAATTTCTCGTACACCTACGCCTATAAAATTGTTTGACGTTGGGTTTTCTGTCTCTGTTGTTTATTTCTTCCCTGCTCTATTCGAGGTTACATGACGGAACACATGACTCGAGGCTCTAGTTTCATTGTTAGTATTATAGCTGTAATATTGGGGCACCGAGCTCCGCTCGCTATTTTTATTTATTGATAAACAGAACACAATTCTTTAAAATGATCGTGTTTATATTTCACAGCTGGCTATACGTCAGCTTATGAATTTCGGGGAAGCGATATTTTGATTTTTCACATACTCGCTCACTCACTTTTTTACTATCCACAGACGACGAAAGTCTCAGCTGTTTCAGCCAAGGATGAATTACCCTTTTAATGTCGTTCAGCGAGTTTTTACAGGGATGAGACCTAGTGCAATCGAATTTTTATATCATAAGCTCACTATGTTCCAAATTTCGTGAAAATCGTTAGAGCCGTTTTGAGATCCGTTGGACATAAATAGCCAGCAAATATAAAAATATATACAGATATACAGAAATTGCTTGCTTAATATAATAGGATTCGTATCATGACAAATAATTCACTTTTTGTTGTGAAATTGATTTAAAATGTATTATTAGCCATCACTGACTCTAGTGAGGTTTTAATGTAGGATTAGTATTGTTAACAATATTCTAAATGTCGAGCCCATCAATGAGAAGTAGGCTAATTTTCATTGTTTTAATGTAGGATAATACCATAGAAAAAGATAGCATAAGAACATGCTATTTTTGCTGCTTCCACAAAGCAGATAGCGAATTTATCAAATCATAGTGTTGTGTATCAAGTTGAGATGATACTGTATCATATTGTGGTGATACTGTATCATGTTGTGGTTGCTCTTGTTCTATAGTGAGGTCCACGCAAGCACTCTATCCACTTCAGTTCTATTCGATTGTAAACAATCTCGCTCTCTTTTGAATTGAGGTGCTAAAGATACAATTTATGCTGGTTAGTGCAATATCATCAATCATATCAAGGCTGATAACTGATAAAAATGCTTCAACTTTATCTTTTGAATTCTTAGCCACCTTCTTTGTACCAGGGAAAATTTTTATAATACTTTTATTCTTAGTCTTGCTGGTTGTTGCAACTTCAGATGTTTCACCATCCTTCCCAAGAATAAACTTAATATCATCATGTTCGGGAGAATTTTCATCAACGAAATTACTGGTTTCTCATTCACTTTCATTGTCACCTTCTACTTCATCATCATAAAAAAATTCGTTGTATTCTATCACTTCCTCACTGTCATCTGAAAAGTCAATGTTTTGCTCATCTTCTGAACTACTTTCATTGAGGAGTCGGTCTATTTCACTTGTTCTTAGAACATCTGACATCACGAAAATTGTCAAAACTGTTTATAATTAAAAGATTAATAATAACTCATCTGAAACTAACGGTAAAATCACACTCACTTTCAAAAAATGGACCACTAGACTTCAAACTTTACACTAAGCTAGGACGCGCGTGATGTAAAAAGTACAACATTTCTGACACCGGTCTCTTCAACACTGAATAGGGTATGACCAGTGATTGATAGTAATGCAATATTTTGTCTATGAGCAGAGCTAGATGTCGCGGAGGAATACTTAAAAGTTACCAACCTCACGGATGTGAATTTCTCAATCAAAACGAAAAACTTTCTGACTGTTGTACTTTTTACAACGGAGCGCGTTCCGGAAGGTTAATTAATTATCAATTAATACCAGTACCTAGACTGGTATAGGCTACTAATTGTGGTGCTGTGTAAACAGAAACAAACGTAGAGACATAACTACCGATCAACAACCATTCTGCAAATGATGCAAACCGAATTCTATTGTGATATGCGAATGATATTTAGCAATGATAATGCGAATTCTATTTAGCCAGAACAGAATACAATATATTATTATATTATGAGTATAATATGCAACTGTAGGCTGTTCCTGTAGAATAAATAAGTCAAACTCTTAGAACAATAAATTAGTTATGCAAAACCCATATTCATCACCGTAAATGAATTCTATATTGAATTGTTTTTGGAAAATACGATTCACAATTTCAGGTTTTCTAATCCCGAAAAACCCGGGATTGACGCTGAAAAATCCCGGGATTGTTAGGTATCAAAAATTGACCGTGATCCCGGGATTAACATCCCTAGTGCTGACAGAAAATCTTACTGAGAATGTTGTATAGCACCAGTTCCAATGTTGACAATCTCTGGGATTGGCATTCATTAGAATCAGTTGTGATTATAGTCATCAATGGTTCCTTTCAGTGTTTGTATCTGATGCTGCTGTGAAACATGCAGGTATTGAACAAAACGAAATCGTTGACTAAACAGCTGATTATAGATTAACTGAGCCCCATATGAAATGAATGTCACCTATTCTGAGAGAAACAGAAACAGATGGGAAGTTATTGATCGAGCGAAGATTCAAGTCGACGGTTTTGCATTTCTCTTAATGTTTATATGTTGCGCATTTACGGCGAAACGCGGTAATAGATTTTCATGAAATTTGACAGGTATGTTCCTTTTTAAATTGCGCGTCGACTTATATACAAGGTTTTTGAAAATTTTGCATTTCAAAAATAATATAAAAAGAGAAAGGAGCCTACTTCATACGCCAATATTGGAGTAAAAATCAGACTATAGAACTATTCGTCATAAATCAGCTGTTTAGTGGACTATAATACTACCTGTTCAAAAACATCAAATATCTTGAAAATATATCTTTCCATTAACGTTAGTTGACAGTTGACTATAATACTACCCGTTCAAAAACATCGAACATCTTGAAAATTTTATCTTTCCATCAACGTTGTAGACAGTTGCAGCCAGAACTGATAACAGCGCTCACACTCACATTCCGGGACGACGCGTCACGGTACGATATAGGACAGAAAGCTCTATGTTATTTAGGATTTTTTCTAGACATTTTTAAATGATAAATTATTTATTAATCTTTGAGAAAACATAACAACAGGTCAATGTAACTCACTGAGTGCGAGGTCTACTGTTCACAGAACTACTAGTTATCATTTTCATCAGAGTTTTAATTCCTATACTTTTGTACTTTGAGGCAAACGTGATTTTCTGATATTATCAAGAACGTATTGATCGGAGTATATCAACAGAGTATCATCAACAGGGCGAACGTTTGCGAAGCGAATCTGATTTCGCTGTAGTTTGTGGTTGAATTTTGTGAATGAATATGAACTTATAAGTTTGTAATGCTTCTGTCTATGTGTCTTATAATTGTAAGTTTAAATATTGCAAAGTTTATTTGAAATATTTTCATTATTCAACTCGTTTACTGTACGTAACGTTGCCCTTATATAGTGGGGTCCACGTAATAATGGCAGTTTTTGATTAGCAATGATATTGCTATCCTTGTCCATCATTCAACAAAGCTGATAGTGCTATCTCTTTCTCGTTTTGCTCTGTTGCCAGGTCGTCTATTAGCAATTTAGAATTGATTAACAAAATATCATCTTAATTATGAAAATTCATTATGAATTTATTGGAAAATATGATTAATTGCTCAATAAAGCAATATCGGGGCACCGAGCTTCGCTCGTTATTTTTATTTATTGATAAACAGAACACAATTCTCTAAAATGTTCGTGTTTATATTTCACAGCTGGCCATTATGTCATCTTATGAATTTCGGGGATGCGATATTTTGATTTTTCACATACTCGCTCACTCACTTTTTACTATCCACAGACGACGAAAGTCTCAGCTGTTTCAGCCAAGGATGAATTATCCTTTCAATGTCATTCAGCGAGGTTTCCCAAGGATGAGACTCAGTGTAATCGAATCTTTATATCATAAACTTACTATGTTCCAAATTTAGTAAAAATCGTTAGAGCCGTTTTCGAGATCCGTTAAACATAAATAACCAGATATAAAAATAACCAGATATATAAATACAGAAATTTCTCGCTTAATATAATAGGATAATTGATTTTTCCAAACAAGAATGAACAGTTAATATTACATCAATAAACCTGTATCAGCTACCGTCTATAGAAGGTATTGAAAAGACAGAAGATCGGCAACGTTGTTCTTTCATCTTTATCCACTGCCATTGTGGACCTCACTATAGTCAGTGATGGCCAATAACACATTTTAAATCAATTTCTCAACAAAAAGTGAATTATTTGTCATGATACAAAAACAAAAATAATACTAACAATGAAACTAACTAGCAGTTCTTACACACAAAGCTATAGGAAAACAATTAAACTGTATTTTTATCGATGCCACTATTCTTTTTAGCTGAGCAATTTCATTTTTATCTAAATAGTGTTTTGCTCCACCTCCAGTCATGTTCCGTTTGTGTGTTAGTCGATTCGTGAGATTATGTGAGGTTATGTTTGTATGTTCGTCGATTACTCTTGATTGGCTTCATAATCACTTAATTTGTAGTAACTTATTATCCAGCTGACTGTTGACTGTATTTTGGGAGCTATCACACAAACTGTCTGCACTTATGCTCCTTATAAACTTACGCTCTGACTCACTCACCCATATAGATTGAGCTATAAAGTTATAATTACTAGTATAAAGTTTCATCGGTTCATACATACAAGTTGGGGATTTGAAAATCAGTACAACAGTTGATTGAGCGAGTTCTCGAGCCTGAGTGTCTCACTAGTAATAGAAGAGAATTATGCGATGATATGAGTTATCTTCGAATAAGTTAGATGGCATCAACTTTGCATGAATTGTCAAAAGTTCATAACTATGAGTCCAGTGCTGAGAATATCGAAGCAATTGTGGAAACAAATGTGTGGATATTCTTTTTCTTTTGTTGACGGCTATGCAAACATTGCAACTTTTGAATTTGTCCTAAAATATTTTCATCGATGATACATAAATAAATAAACCGTTCAATTTGCAACAGACAATTGGGAAAAAATCAACCCTCTCCAACATGGAACCTTATCAAAGGTTGGTCAAGTTTTGAAAAACATCAAACATATTTTCTATAAACCTCGATGAAAAAATTCAACTGGTCGAGTCATATTCAACGATCCAGTAATAATTGAACGAGCGTTAGTGAGTTCCCACTTTTGACTTACTGAACGCCAAAGTCGTTGTCCGTCTGTGTGTATGTTCTACAATATCTTTAGCAAGAGTTCTACAATAACAACCAGGAAGATGGCGGACTTGCCGAAAGATCTCGTTGTTAAAGTGAGTGATTAATTCATTTTTGTCATACTTACTCAATTGCAGCTGTCTTCCATGCATCAAATCAAGCCGTTAAACAGCTGTTTGCAGAACAAGAAAACATGTGATTTTCATTACAGCATACTATACTCTAAAGTATATATATGGTTTTCTTTACAGTCGAGTATGTTTCCCAGCTCCGAAATTGGAACATTCAAATTGATTCAAATAGCTATATAGTCTTCAGTTGTTATATTGGTAACAATAATTTAAACTTCTTTTTGTTGAGAACTTGAGTAAGAAGTAGAGAGTGAGATACTAATATCTAAGTAACTAATAGAATAACAAAAATATTATTTGAACTCATCTAATAAGTTTCAAGTTATAAGAACTCATCTGACATTTTTCAACATTGGCCTTTATTATTCTATTTGAGCTAGATGGGTCTGTTATGACCTAGTAGCTATGGGCTAGGTCATGTTTATAAAATACAGTAACTCGAACAGCAGCAGGTAAGGCAATGGTTACTGTTCTTCAGCAATATTATTCTTTCTGAGAAGAATATGACAAAAAATATTATACGGTATCGTATTTACCGCATTCGTATGATAATTCTGCCCTTAAGAATTATTATTCGGGCAGAAAAAATCATACTTATGCGGTAAACTACCGTTACCGGACTTGTGACGTAAAGTACTATTATTGCAAAAAATCCTGAATGCTAGTCGTTCTTTTTATAGCAAAAAGTGTTTTAGCAATAATTGATCAATCAGCTTCAAATTCTGAACACGTATTCTTCGAACCTTTTCACAGGTCAAGTTCGTTGGACAACAAAATTAACACTCTTTCGTCATTTTTCAGGATATAAGAATAACACTGAAAGTGCATAAGGAAAAAATTGTTATGATTCAGTCAGCTGAAGAGTTCATTGCATGAAATAACTACAGTTCTTCCATTCATTCATAACATCAGCTGAGGCTATTTGGGAGCTATCACACGCGCTGACACATGATTCCAGCTGTTAAATATCAGATGTTGAAGCGACAGAGCAATATTTCAATTCAAATATGAATGGGCTAAGAAAAATATTTATTCAACACTTCCCAAATTCTAATAATTTAATGTAATAATATTTCTTGATGTAAAGATATGGAACAATTATTCTCATAGATGTAGCCTACGATACTGTTGTCAATCAGTTATGGCATTGATAATATCACGTGGTATTGAGCAATGATTGTTTGTCAGAATATTGGCGTTTTATTGATAGTTCATTTTGTTGTTTTGGTTTGTAGCCGGATGGGATACCTTATTTTTGTTTTTGCCTTTATATTTTTATTTTCTTTATTTTATACTAATCTTATTGTTTGTAGTTTTATCATTTTGCAAGAAAGTTTAATATATATATATATTTATATATATATATTTTTTTTTGAAAATGAACTCACAGCTAGCGCACAAGTTCTCTCTGCTAGCTGTGCCAATTCTATTTATTCAACCGAAATGTATCATTCATTTTGATGATTATGTATCTACTGAATATTTCAGCTATTATTATATTAATGATTTGAAGTATTTCAAGTGATTTTGTATTTTTTATTTTTGTATTTTGGCAGAATAAAGATTTTGATTTGATTTGAAATAGGATCCCCCCAATGAAACCTACTGTCAAATTATTCTTGTAAGAGAAATATTTAGCTGTTTTCATAATTTTCATCAACTACTCTGTATAATTAAAAGTTGCAGGTTTCAAAGATTACAATACAACAGTTCTTGAGCGAGTTCTTCAACCCAAGAGATCACTGGTATTTAGCATTTCTTAGAAAAATGCGTTTTATCCTTGTAGGAATTACGCTGTTTTCTTTATAACAAACTGTACTTTACACACTTGTAAAAGTTTTAATTCTGAATCTTGTTATAAACTTGATGCTTAAATTAATGAGAAACTTGAATTATTTGATAAGCACACTAAGCTGAATTGAGAGAGATTACAAGAGAGAGAGAGAGAGAGAGAGAGAGAGAGAGAGAGAGAGAGAGAGAGAGAGAGAGAGAGAGAGAGAGAGAGAGGGATTGATTTGTTAGGAAGGAATTAGGATGGAATGCGAAGGATTAGTAAGAGGAGAAATGGAAAGGAGAGGTAGCAAAAGATAAAGAGGATCAAGAGTTCAAAGTCGACTAAAAGAGAAAAATGAAGGATGAGAAGAAGAAGATGAAGAAGAAGAAGAAGAAGAAGAAGAAGAAGAAAAAGAAGAAGAAGAAGAAGAAGAAGAAGAAGAAGAAGAAGAAGAAGAAGAAGAAGAAGTAGATGAAAGTAACGATTAATAACGGAGAAAAGGGTGTTATTAGATAGGAAAACTGGTCTGATATAATTTTTCAATTTAGTCGAATTTGGTATCCACTATTGTTACCTAGATCCTAGAGTGTTCTAGGAAACTGTATCAATTTGAGCTTCCTGCATTCAACGCCTGCTGTTGCGTTCCTATGCCTATCGATCGTTTTTCCAAGGCCAGGGATGCACCAGGTTTGCCATCCCAACGATTCCAACATGTGCTCTCCACACATTTTCAATTCAAACTTAATCCTGCTTTGTCATGCTTCGGCCCACAAGTTCTCACTCATTATTGATTCATTCGCCTTCATAAATTTTATCCATCTCCAATATTTTCTCCTAAATCAATATCATGCTAAATGAGTATGATTATCAAATCCATCTTCGATAAAAACTATCATGATATCAATAAATCAGAAATTGACAATGGTGTAACAACCGAAACCGGTCTTTCTAGCTTTCAATGAAATGTTATATTCTCCTGATTAATATGAATCAATATCATGTTAAATGGGTATGATTATCAAATCCATCTTCGATAAAAACTATCATGATATCAATAAATCAGAAATTGACAATGGTGTAACAACCGAAACCGGTCTTTCTAACTTTCAATAAAATCTTTGTTTCTAGACAATTTCATGTCTTTCTATTTCTTATGAATAATTACCACAATATCAACTTCTCAACTACACAAAAAGGAAAAACTATAATGATAATTAACTGTGAATGAAATTCGAGGAATAACAACACATATTTTTATTCTGTTCCATGCTGGAAGGAAATTAGTTCAAGGACTAGCTTCTTACAAATCTTTCTACATCAGAGATCTGTTATCAAAACCCTTGGCCGGAAATCTATAGGATAATCTATTCATTCCGTAGAGATAAAATAAATCCAGATTTAATTCAAATTTATCAACTTATTGAATTGATCCCTACATAGTGAATCTATTTTTTCAGGGCGAGAATGTGTAAATGAGTTGAAATTATATAATTTATCTCTTCATAATAAAAGATGCAGTATCATAGATCAATAAGGCTAAAGGAATGATGGGGATTGGAATCATCTCATTATCTTCTTATGGAGCAAATGAGTCTATAATTCATATTGAAATCATATTTGAAATAAATTTGAAACTTGGATGATTTAAAAATAAGTCAACTGCTCAAAAAATTGAAAAAAGTTATGGGAAAATTATGAATTACAATATGTTTTACTTCCTAATAACTGAATTTAATTGACATATTAGAATGGAATGATTATTTGAAACTGGACTCGTCTTGAAAAAGAGGAAAATCGGTGCTAGTCGTCAAATTTTCAACAGTTTCAACAGTTGACTGTTGAAAATGATCGCTAGACGGTCGAAAGTACTTCAGTCAGTAAGTAAAAGTTTTTAATTATTTACTTAATAAATTGACTGCATGTCGTGTTCAAATACATAAAAAAGTGTGTGAATACAAAGCAGCTCGGAATGGATCAAGAAACCATCATCTATATTTTTTACTGTTATTTGAATTGTTTTGTTGTATATTGATTTTTCTCATTGTATTTCCGTGTGTTGTGAATAAATTATAAATTGAATTGAATTCAAATGATCGTCGCATCTCAATACTGTAGAGTTAATGATTTCAGGTGAAAAACTCCTCTTGTGATAATGTGATCATGGTCAAGCAACATGAATTATTATGAAAAAATGATAATTGTTTGACATAAATAGTGTGAAATAAATGATCGTGACTATGACTAACTAAGAACTAGGACAGTTCTTGGAGTGGCCGTATTGAATAAGTGATATTTTATTGCTTCTTATATATTTCACTTTATATTATGTGTAATTATTATATCTACTGTTATTGTAATTGTTTTGTTGAATATTGCTTTTTCCCATTGTATTTTCGTGTGTTGTGAATAAATTATAAATTGACTTGAATTCAAATGATTATCCCATATCAATACTGTAGAGTTAATGCTTTTAGGTGAAAAACTCCTCTTTTGATAATGTGATCATGGTCAAGCAACATGAATTATTATGAAACAATGATAATGGTGTGAAATAAATTATTGTGACGATGACTAACTAAAATATTAGGACAGTTCTTGGAGTGGCCGTATTGAATAAGTGATCTTTTATTGCTTCTTATATTATATTACACTTTATATTATGTGTAATTATTATTTCTACTGTTATTGTAATTGTTTTGTTGAATATTGCTTTTTCCCATTGTATTTTCGTGTGTTGTGAATAAATTATAAATTGACTTGAATTCAAATGATTATCCCATCTCAATACTGTAGAGTAAATGATTTTTGGTGGAAAACTCCTCTTGTGATAATGTTATCATGGTCAAGCAACATGAATTATTATGAAAAAATGATAATTGTTTGACATAAGTAGTGTGAATTAAATTATCGTGACGATGACTAACTAAAATTAGGACAGTTCTTGGAGTGGCCGTATTGAATAAGTAATCTTTTATTGCTTCATGATCTATGCTAAATCATCGTCATCCTTCTCATTATAGAAGCGAGAACTCACAAAATTTGCGAGCATCACTCTCAGGAGAGGAAAGTCAGTACATTGGAAGTGTTCTGGAATGTATATAGTATTCCCTCGAACTCATTGATTGCAATATATCAAGTATTCTCTCAAATACATCGATTTCAGTAAAACTTGAATAGTTGACCATTCTTTTGCACTAAGTGACTGGAGGGCATTTTATAACATGTGAACAACAACAACTGACAAAAGAAAAATACTTTACGTCACAAGTCCGGTAACGGTAGTTTACCGCATAAGTATGATTGTTTCTGCCCGAATTGTAGTTGAGGGCAGAATTATCATTCGAATGCGGTAAATACGTTACCGTACAAGTTACGTACAATATTTTTTGTAATATTTTTCTCAGAAAGAATAATATTGCTGAGAAACAGTAACCATTACCTGCTGCTGTTCGAGTTACTGCATTCTATAAACATGACCTAGCCTATAGCTCCTAGGTGATAACAGACCCATCTAGCTCAAATAGAATAATAAAGGCCAATGTTAAAAAATGTCAGATGAGTTCTTATAACTTGAAACTTATTAGATGAGTTCTAAATAATATTTGAGTTATTCTATTGGTTACTTAGATATTATTAACTCACTCTCTTCTTCTCACTAAAGTTCTCAACAATAGGAAGTTTGAATTATTGTTACCAATATAACAACTGAAGACTATAACGCTAAGACTATATAGCTATTTGAATAATTTTGAATGTTCCAATTTCGGAACTGGGAAGCATACTCGTCTGTAAAGAAAACCATATGATCTCTTTACAGTATAGTATGCTGTAATGAAAATCACATGTTTCTTGTTCTGCAAACAGCTGTTTACCGGCTTGATTTAATGCATGGAAAACAGCTGCAATTGAGTTAGTATGACAAAAATAGTATTACACACTACATTAATAACTACAAAATATGCAGTACACAGATAACTTGAAACACAAATGAATAGATAAATAAATAAAAAAAACTCCAACTGAGATTTTCGTTTGAAAATAATTATTAATTAATCAGAATTTGAACGAATGCAACTTCAAATTTATATTTCCATCTGTAGACTGGCTGGCCGCAATGTATTTGAAAAAATGAGCGCTGCTATCGAGAGATTGTCAGTTTGGTGTAAGGGTAAGCATTCCCGACCGGCAATTAGGAGGTGCTGGGTTTGATTCCCGGGCTGACAAATAATTTTTGTATAGTAGCGCTCATCGAATTTCCATCTATAGTGTGGTCTACGTTATAATGTGTTTGCAGTTACGCCGTGTTTGTTTAGCAATGGTATTGCTATTCTTGTCTATCATTCGACAAACCAGATAGTGCTATCTCTTTCTCGTTTTGCTCTGTTGCAAGATCGTCTTTCAATAATGTAGAATTAGTAATTGATTAACAAAATATTTCATCTTGATTATGAAAATTAATTATGGAATTATTGAAAAATATAATTTATTGCTTAATAAAATTTAATTGATTATTTTAAACGAGAATGAACCGTTAATATTACATCAATAAACCTGTATCAGCAACCGTCTATAGAAGGCATTGACAAGACAGAAGATCGGCAAAGTTTTTTCCTGTCTTTCTCCACTGTCATTGTAAGGTAGACCTCACTAAAGCTGTTCACCCTGTTGTCAATATTTGCAGTAGCAGAAGTCTTCGGGGTGATTTACAGCATTTAATTGGGATTTTCGTTTAACAATAATTATTCAGTAATTAGCATTTGAACGAATGAAACTTACAATTTATTACCAAACTTCAACTGTTCAAAAATGGCAAATGTGCCTTATAGATATAAAGAATTGTAGTGTTGTTGAAGATGAAAGCTATTTGCTATTCTGTACATCTGTAGGAAATGAAAAGTGTAGTGAATGTGTCACTTTTCCAAGTCTCAAAGTTTTTACAGAGTTGCGTTTGAAAAGAACTATTTTTATATGATCTAATAACAAACAAGAAGTGTGTTATAATCATAAGCTACTTATGTATAAGCTACTTATAAATTTACTAGTAGTACTAATAATAATAATAAGATGATTCAATTTAATTATTCTATCTCATCATAATAATTTATTTTATAATGATAGGCCCTATATTATAAGAATAAGATAAAACAATATAAGTATTATCTGCAAAAAAAATCTGGCAGGAACGAGAATTGAGCCTGGGTACCAGAGAGTGACAGACCACGGTCTAACCGACTCGCCCACCATTTGCTCGTAACAATACAAGCGAAAAAGTATGGCAATGAATCGCTGTATCCTCGTTATACTCTCATCCTTTCTGGATTGAGGCAAGTTGGTTTTCTAAATATTACAAAAAACCAGAGGTTTTATCAAAAATCGTTACACATACGTTTCTGCGCCTTGTTTCAAAGAACTTGCATACCAAATTTCATCCAAATCGGACAATAACTGCGACTGTAACTGCGGTACAAACAAACAAACAGACGAAAGCCGATTGAGTCTAAACTAAGACCTCAGCTTCGCTCTGGTCAATAAGCTACTCTCTCAAGATTCAAGACTTTGTGGAGGAAACAACACAAAACAATTCAAATTTGAAGAGGTGTTAAGCGGGTTGCCTACTTTACCCCCGAACACACAAATCAATAATAACATTTAGGATAAACCGTCCACTGGAACCGTATTCAACCGATCCGTTCGGCCGATGGATCGGTCGAATCTGCCGACCGTTGACTCGGCCGAATACGGTCGTCCATTGGAACCGTTTTCGTCATTCCAGTTCAGTAGTTGGCTGGTTGCCAGAAAGTGGAGTGACAAGCTAGTTAGTAGGGAAAGTGATTCTTCTTTCTTTCTGTAAGATTTCATCCATTGAATGGATTTCGATCAGATTATGCTACTTGAAAGTACCTACTAATTATCAATTATAACACATTATCTCTAATTTCTAATTCTATATTAGTAGAATCTTCCACTTGAATTCGGTTTTTTTTTGCTCTTAGTCTTTTGTTGTTTGTAACAAAATCGATTGACTCATAATTTCCCTAACACATTGAAATCACTGTTTTAATTCACAGATATTCATTTATTTCTCTACATCATACAAAATTATATTGATGATATGTATGATATTCATTTCATCATACAAATATCATTATTGAATATTTATTCATCAACTAAATATCAGCAAAAGTAGAAGTATTTTTTCTCAAAAATTTCAAATGCTATTGTTTGATAACTTTGAAGAGTTATTTGAGGATGAACGCTATGACACAATTATTATAGAGTATGATGATGTGTTGAATTTTTAGCCGTGATTGAAATTAAACAATGCTTGTAAAACGTCTTTATAAAACAGAACAACTTCAAAGAACAAAAACAAACAAGACTGTGAGACAATTGTGGGTTAGGAACACTAGTTGTTGACTCAGCTCGACTACTTTATTTATTTATCAACTGAATATCAACAAAAGTAGGAGTATTTTATTGTAAAAACTTGAAATGATATAGTTTGATGACTTTGGAGGGTATTTGAGGATGACCGCCATGACACAATTATTATAGAGTATGATGATGTGTTGAATTTTCAGTTGTCATTGAAATAAAACAATGCTTGTAAAACGTCTTTATAAAACAGAAGAACTTGAAGAAACAAAAACAAACAAGACTGAAACAATAATGTGGGTTAGGAACCCTAGTTGTTGACTCAGATCGATTAGTTTGTTCGGCCGGATAGAGCTGGAAAATCCCATTCAATTCGGATCAAAAAATTGATCGGCTGGAGACGGCCGTGCACGGCCGTAAAAACCTGTTGCTATGGACAAGCATTTCTCCTTTCTTTGTTGGGGGAACGTTCGGTCGAGTTCGGTAGTTTTCGGCCGATGCTAGCTCGGACAAAAACGGTTCTAGTGGACGGCCCACCTAAAGCCCGGTCCAGTTTACCATCAGTCTTTTGCTCAAGCAAAAGACGGATCGTTTGGTTCAAGCAAAAGACGGATGTAAAATTTCGTCCACACGCATCCGTCTTATATCGTCCGTTTTCCTATTTTTGTGCTCACAAGCTCAATTTGTCATCAACTATGGAAGAGCTAGTACTCTTGGCCACTCTTGTTCTCTGTGAATAATATAGGAAGAAAGGTAGAGTTCATCGTTCACGTTAGGGACTGGTTGTTAAAAGGACACAAATTTTCTAACGTTGCATTGCTTCGAGAATTGCGTGATGAATCTGGAAATTGGAGGAAATATCTTCGAATGGATTGCGAAACATACTCTCAGTTATTATCGCTTGTGATAATTATCGCTCTGATTAAACTGGATAATTCTATATTTTTAAAAACATAATGACAAAAATATTACTGTTAATCGCTTAATGACTTTGTTGAGATGTCATGTCTCGAGACACAGTGATTGCAAATGGATTGAAATTTTGTAGATAGTATTCTCATCAACAATATAGTACATCTTAATATAGCATGATAGCATATCATAATATCAACATCAAACTCCGAGAGTACCATAAGAATCAAGAAAGAAAAGATCTAGTGTGGTACACTCACACAACTTTCCTTGCTCATTGAACTGTAGGCCCCATTCTTAAACGAGAATAATTCAGGGGAAAAACATAATGAAGATTGGCGGAAACATATTTTAAACTACAATCAGACTTCTGTATATGTGTATATATATAATATTGTTTTCAGAGCACTTTTTCCTTTGTGTAAATTGTGAAATTCGATGATTTTTTTCAAAAGTCGTCAAAACAACTGTTCTACAGATGAAATATCTCGACTATGTGTTCTTTTTATGAACTGCTCTACCTACCCACCTCATGCACGAGAAGGAGATAACTAAGTCCATTTCTCAAGAATGGGGTGGACCCTCCATCAGTTTCCCAGAAAAGAGACTCATGCCAGTTGATAGAGCTGATGAATAACTATACAGGGTATGAATTTGAAAAAAATTGGTCGAGTCATTTTTGAGAAAATTGTGAAAAAATGTTTTTTAGTCATTATCCGCCATTTTTCTCAAGAATATTACGGAGCTCCTGCAATTTTTCCAGAAATGAGACTCATGTCAGTTGATAGGGCTCATAAATAGCTATCCATGGTATGAATTTGAAGAAAATCTTTAGAGCCGTTTTTGAGAAAACTGTGAAAAACATGTTTTTTAGTGATTATCTGCCATTTTTATCAAGAATATTACGGAGCTCCTGCAATTTTCCCAGGAATGAGACTCATGTCAGTTGATAGGGCTTATAAATAGCTATCTAGGGTATGAGTTTGAAGAAAATCGTTTGAGCCGTTTTCGAGAAAACCGTGAAAAACATGGTTTTCAGCCATTATCCGCCATTTTTCCCGCCATTTAGAATTTAATTTTATTGAATTTATTATTGTCGGATCCTCATGGTATAAGGACCCTAAGTTCAAAATTTTAAGTCAATCGGTTGATTAGGAATGGAGTTATCGTGTTCACAGACACACACACACACACACAGACCAACACCCAAAAATCATGTTTTTGGACTGAGGGGACCTGAAACGTATAGAAAACATGAAATTAGGGTACCTTAAATTTTTTTGGAAAGCAATACTTTCCTTACCAATGGTAATAGGGCAAGGAAAGGAAAAAGGGTTACATGGCGTTAAATACAATCGATAAAAAACTTGCTTATTTTCAAGTACTCGCGAGGCATTTTATTAATTTGAGTGCGCTGAATTTTCTCATTCGTTTTCGAATCCGTTTTACCGTCCAGACGCAACGACTTACATGCTCCGACTTAAGCTAAACTTGAGCTGAATCCGAATCTAAAATCACAATCTCTTCATCTCCATTTTTACGCGATTTAGGTTTTGTTGAATAGACAAAAGACGGACGGTTTGATGGAGAAAGACTCCCGGCCGATACATTTTAAGTTTGACGACTCAAGCTTGAAGACCGTCCGATCCGTTTTACCGTCCAGACGCAACGACTTACATGTTCCGACTTTTGCTTGAGTGAAAGACTGAAGCTAAACTTGAGCGTCTGGACTGGGCTTCAACCTAGCTTCGCAGTGCAGGCTGGATGCTTGTCTGACTCGGACTAGGCGCTGATACAGCAAATAATAGCAGCGTTGTTGGGAATGCGAGCGGCCGCAGTAACATCTTCCACCCAGCAATGGTCGGCGTAGTTCCACCTAGCGGATAGACGAAAGATCAATCAAGTCGGTTATTTGATCCCTCCAGCCAGGCTCAGCCAAGCAGCCGAGACAATGGAGTGACGGTCTTATTCGCGTTCATCAGCAGTTTTCTTTCTCACGATTATTTTTATTCACCTATAAACTCCAGTCACCAGTAAAAAGTTTCCAGAAACGTGGTGTACTACCATATTAATGACTTTTCATGATGATTTTTAATTATTTAATAACATTGTTGACATTCTGAGCCTTCAGGCTAAACTTGGGGTCGCTGAGAACGAATCTGCAATCAGAATTTCTCTATCACGAAAAATAACGAAAAAAAACCCAGCTATTGATCTTCCGGCAACCGTTAACAGTCATCCTGCAATGCGGCCGAAACACTTCCAAGCCAGACACCCATCTCAAATGACAACAACGCCAAGCTGTGAGAAACCATCCTGCACTGCGGCGCTAGGTTTAGAGTTTGACTGATCAAGTGATCAGTACAAATCAATAAAAGTTGACAAATTGTTGTGCGGGTTGCCTACTTTACTCCTGAACATATAAAACTATTCCATCATCTATCTCTCTCGGTAGAATACTTTGATCAAATCAAAAGCTAATTGAAAAATATGCTTGAGATCTATTCTCATTGAGGGAGAGTATCATGAACATTTTTTACATCCATAAATTCGATTTTGGAGGATTTTATAATATGATCTGTCGTTCAATTCAGTAGCAACAAAGAAACCAAACTGTCCTAAATGATGAATGACTGATTTATTTATTGAGAACTAGCAGGTAACCCGTGCTCCGCAAGGTCTTATTGAAAACCAAGGTCAATAAATACAGGTCATGACACAATCCCGTGATGCATTGCAAAATCGCCATTTTATGGGGTTCTAGTTCACCAATTTTCAAGTTTTTCAGCTGTTATCATTATAGATTCAACAGCATGATGTGTTATTTTGTTCATGGAATATTGTTTGGCTTTGAATTGTGAAATAAATTTTTCCTACAGAATAATAATATTTAGATTCCAACTAGGAACCGAATTGTTGGGTTTTAGATTGGGAACTTCAAACTCTTTTTGAGGTTTGCCTTATGAACAGGGGCGAGGCGTGACTTTTTGGCTCAGTCATCACCAGGAACAATTCAGTTGAAAGTTTGAATGAAAGCTGCACCCACCCCCCTACTTCAAAGATAATGTTTCATTTTGGACGATTATTTATCGAGAAATATGGTTAAATATAATAATGTTCAGAAATAATAATAATAAATAATGTATAGAAATACATATAATATAAATAAGCTTACTATTCAGAATCCTAGAGTTGAAAAGTCTAGAACTTGGCTAAATCTCAAGCTCGGAAAATGATCCTCAAATCAATTTAAAAAATTGAAATTAGATTCTTTATCCTTTATTGATTCATAGAACATCATCAGAAATGACAGGGGAAGAAAGAATAAGGTAACATTGTGCTATTCCTCTGCCAAATTTAGATAAGGTTACACACATAGTCCGAAATAGGTTAGGTCTTGTAGTTGTTCACTTCACTAAATGTTCAGTTCTTAATTATTCGCACAATGTAGATTTTTAAATTCAGATGCTTCAAAACCAAACATAGAACAAATAATAATAATCATAACTATCAATAACAAACTGCAAACAAAATAATTATCGTACGGTTTGCAACACTGGCGCGGAACAGTGGAATCGTAGAAAATAGCGATGTCTTTGACCGTTTACTTAACCATTGTTTACGGGGAAAGGGAGAGCGATGATGCAGAAGAGTGGTGGTAACCAATGCTAAATAGCATTACTGGAATCGCATATTTTTGAGAATCACATTGAACGGATGGAACTGCAGTAATCTACTTTATTCAAGCATGGCGCGCTCGCGAAGAAACGTTTCTCTTTTGGTTTCTTCACCTTTATTTGTATTCATTTCAAATATTTTCAATTTAATAATATACACATTACATATAAATTTCTGTCCAGTCATCGGCGAATCCAGAGATGACCGGACGCCTTGCCTCTGCTTATGAATCATAACAAGTTACAAGAATAAGAACAATTTTTAAAGATAAAAATATGAATTATTGGACCATTTATTATTGGAATTTCATTATTAAGAAATCGAAAACCTGAATTTACATATTGTCTGAACCAGAATATTGTTTTTAAAAAGCATAATGCATGATTTTGTTATAAGGAGATTGGAATATTTCAAATTTACCGCCATAAAGACCCCACAAAATGGCCGCTCCATAAGGAACACGAGTGTCATGTCCTGTACTTATTGACATTGTTGAAAACTTGACAACTGGTAGGTAACCCGTGCTTCGCAAAGGTCTAATTGAAAACTTGACAAACTGAAAATTTGATCTGAAATCTTAAAGAACTGAAAATAATCATCCTCGAAAAATGAAGAATCTATAAGCGAAATTTCAAGTTAATCAGTCCACTAGTTCAGACGTGATTCGTCATCCGTGAATCTCCTATCTCGTACGTGTAAAATCCAATTCCCTCCTTCATTATATTATAGATGATGCCCAAATGAGATTTAAGCTCGAGTGTGGGTAATGGAAAGTGCTAGGTTAATTTGATGTAATGATCAAACGTTGATTACTACCGTCTGTGCTATCCTGGTCGGTAGATTACATGGGGTTAGAAATTAATTGACCAAGAGTTGTGATATCCCTTTTTAGCACAACGTTAATTGCTTAATTAATTTCTGTCATTTTTTAGGTTTGTGACGCATCATCGGCTAAATACGTCAATAGTTTCCCCTATGATTTAGCAGGAATGTTCGTTTTTCATTTACTAGTAGTTCTGTGAACAGTAGACCTCGCGCTCAGTACTTTGCCCTGTTGTTATGTTTTCTCAAAAATTAATAAATGATTTATCAATTTAAAATGTCTAGAAAAAATCCCAAATAAATATAGAGCTTTCTGTTCTATCGTACCGTGACGTGTCTTCCCGGAATGTGAGTGTGAGCGCTGTTATCAGGTCTGGCTGCAACTGTCTACAAGGTTGATGGAAAGATACATTTTCAAGATGTTCGATGTTTTTGAACGGGTAGTATTATGAATGGTCAACTGTCTACTAACGTTGATGGAAAGATACATTTTCAAGATGTTCGATGTTTTGGAACGATATCGCTATATACATTATCTATTATTAAACACGGCAATCATGTGATTAGAGGTTGATTATACATCAAAATTGAATTCATAATAGAATGAAATTGAAAATATTGACGTGTTTTCTGATATATCTAAATATTTGATTTGATGATGTCCATGATTGGTCTTTTGAATGAGAAATTGATGATGAATCTAAAAACTGCTGAAATAGAGATATTTTTAGAAAATCTGGTTCAGCATAATATCTTCTTTGATATAGAATCAAACTAATACAGAGTATAGACATATTGAACTGGTGATCTCTCTATCAACTGGGTATTATTATCCTGTAGCCTTTCTTGAATACTTTCACCAAAACTGAGAACACCTTTATCTCAGGAATCGATAATCCCTTTCATGAGTAAGACATCGGTTATACAGATTGAGTCATATGTATGGGAACACCTCAATAGGTTGAAGACTATTGAAGATACAATACTGTAACTTTTAGGATAAGCTATTGGTAAAATACTCAAGCTTTTGAATTTCAACTCCTCATAAGGGCGTGACTTAGGGGTTGTAATTCGAATAATTTGAATCACAGAATAGCAGAATCACAGAATTATGAGTTTTCTCTGATTTGAATGTAAACATCCATTGTGTGATACATCATTTTAAAGACCTTCAACGACAAAGAAACGAGAAAGATGGCATTGATAAAAATGTTGTATGATACCTGTATCCACAATGGCGGCTAATAGAAGTTTTAGTTTTTGAAGAAATGAGGGGTTGTAACTCTAATATTCTGAATGTAAACCTCCATTGTGTGATACATCGTTTTGAAGGCCTTTTCAAAACGAGAAAGATGGCATCGATGAAAATCTTGTATGATACCTGTATCCAAAATGGGGGCTGATAGAAGTTTTAGTTTTTCAAGAAATGAGGGGTTGTAACTCTAATATTCTGAATGTAAACATCCATTTTGTGATACATCATTTCGAAGGCCGTTTCAAGACGAGAAAGATGACATCAATAAAAATCTTCTATGATACTTTTATCCAAAATGGCGGCTGATTGAAGTTTTAGTTTTTAAAGGAATGAGGGGTTGTAACTTTAATATTCTAAATGTAAACATCCATTGTGTGATACATCATTTTGAAGGCCTTTTCAAAACGAGAAAGATGACATCAATAAAAATCTTCTACGATACTTTTATCTGAATTGGCGGCTGATTGAAGTTTTCGTTTTTAATGAAATGAGGGGTTGTAACTCTAATATTCTGAATGTAAACCATTATTGTGTGATACATAATTTTGAAAACCTTTCCAAAACGAGAAAGATGACATGAATGAAAAAATTCTACAATATTTTTATCCAAAATGGCGGCTGATTGAAGTTTTAGTTTTTAAAGAAATGTGGGGTTGTAACTCTAATATTCTGAATGTAAACACCCATTGTGTGATACATCATTTTGAAGGCCTTTCCAAATCGAGAAAGATGACATCATTAAAAATATTCTATGATACTTTTATCCAAAATGGTGGCTGATTGAAGTTTTAGTTTTCAAAGAAATAATATTGATAAAGTTCATTCAGCCGTCATTTTGGATAACGTATCATAGAACATTTTTATTGATGTCATCTTTCTCGTTTTGATAAGGCCTTCGAAATGATGTATCACACAATGGGTGTTTACATTCAAAATATTTTAGTTACCACCCCTCATTTCTTCAAAAACTGAAACTTCAATCAGCCGCCATTTTGGATACAGGTATCATATAGTGAGGTCCACGTTATAATGACAGTATTTGATAAACTTTGATGTTGCTATCCTTGTCTATCAATCGACAAAGCATGTAGTACTATCTTTTTCTAGCTCCGCAACGATGCCAAATCTGTTTTTGACAATGTATAAATATAATTAATTAAGGCAGAGAACAGGCAACGCTGTTCTTCTATCTTTATCCACTGACATTATAACTTGGACCTCACTATAGATCATTTTTATCGATGCCATCTCTCTTATTTCAAAAAGGCCTTTAAAATGATGTACCACACAATGGGTGTTAACATTTAAAATATTCGAGTTACAACCCCTAAATCACCCCTTTATGAGGGGTCGAAATTCAGTTGTACGTCAAAAGTTGGAGTATTTAACCAATAACTTATCCTGGAAGTTACAGTATTTTATCCACAACAGTCTCCAATCTATTGAAGGGTTCCCATACATATGACTCACTCTGTATAATGTTTCACGTATATTCATGAGTAATATCATAGCCACCTCTAATACAAGGCCGCGGCCTACGACATTGCAACGTCGCAGCGTAGGCCTAGAATCCATAATACATGATTGGTGAAAAAGATCAGCTGGTATTTTTTAAAATCTTCTTCACCAATCATGTATTAGATTTCAGACCTACAATGCGACGTTGCAATATCGTAGGCCGCGGCCTTGTATTAGAGGTGGCTATGGTAATATGTGTTAACCGAATAGTAAGTTATGGTAATATATGACCGAAATACAGTACTATAATCAGTTTGTGTGGATGATATATTTTTTATCTTTTCCTAATTGATCCGTTGCGAACTGAAAAATCTGACACAGGATCTGAGCCAGCCATTTCACTCGATATCATCTTTTTTATAGAACCATGATTTCAAACAGTTAACTTTGGTTCTCTCTGTTTTCAGTGCATTTTTAGGCTCAATTCACACAATACGGTCGTCGGGCAACGTCGGTCGTGGCGGAAGCGTGCCGTATACAATGCACACCAGATGGGGGGAATTTTTGTTAAAATAAACGTATTGTAACATTTTCCGGGGTTGAGAGAGAAGCGAGATAAAGGCGTGCCCGTTCTTGTACGCCACGAGAGACGGCAAAGAGACGTGGTGGAGGCGGGAAAGAGATTGCCCGCGTCACGTCTCTTCTGTGAACATTAGACCTGTCGTTTACATAAGAGAGATGTGGAATGGACAAAAGTCCGTTCTTCGTCTCTCTCTGACGTCTGTGTGGATAAGGCCTTACAGTTACACAGTACTATGTCTTTATCTGTAAATTATAATTCATGAGGTTTCAATTTTGAAGCAACCAACCTGGTTATGAATATTATTCCATGCCTCCTCCTTGTTAGACTTTTATACTTTCACTCTATCCACTGTGGAAGATAATCGCATAATCTATTAATTTATTCATTCATGAATAAAAAATCACAATATCAGTATGACAAAACAGGCGCTTGCCCAAAACATCTCCTTCTCCTAAATTTTGTCCGATAAAATGTTCAATGTAGGGCCAAGTCGATTTCCATCGAAATTTGAACTCGATGGATTTTCATCCAAAAAACTAGTAAAACTTATTGAAAATGCAATAAGTCACTTGAGTTTTGTCAATTCCAAGCGTTATTTGTGAAAAATATTTTTTTTCAATTGTATCTATCAATTTATTAATAATTAAAAAAGAATTCAACATTTTTTCCTCATCCCTGCTGGGAAAAGAATCGATCTACTCTTCTAGCACAGACCAATAGAACAGTCAACAGCCAATATAATCTCCAATAACAATAACAAACGTCATCCTCTTGAAATAAAAGATCTATGATACTGACATTGAAACTATCAGGAGATTTAAATGTATATTTTGATACAAGTATTTTGAATATAGTCAAATCACTTTTTTCTAGTAGCAAAAAGTGATTTGATAATAAGCAGTTTGTGATAGAAGACAACATTGAAAAATGAATATAATCTCTTAACAATAACCAAGCTGTGTCAAAATAGCCAAAACATAAGAAGATATTGATTGTGTGCTTGTTACTCTTATAGGAGATTTGAATGTACATATTGGCACTAGAATTTTCAATTCAATCCCTCAACAATAGCCAAGCTGTGTCAAAAAAGCCAAAAAAAGAAGATATCGATTGTGTGCTTGATTACTCTTATAGGAGATTTGAAAGTACATATTGGCACTAGAGTTTTCAATTTAATCCCTGAACAATAGCCAAGCTGTGTCGAAAAAGCCAAAAATAGAAGATATCGATTGTCTCCTTGATTTGGTTGATAGCTTTCTCTGATCAGTATCTTCCCGTTAACATATTCTCTTTTTCTGCATACATCTTAGAGCTTCCATGACTTGAGAGGCTTCCTATAATATGATTAGTTTGTGCTGAGAGAGTTTTTGATTGATTATCCCCTCTACACAACGACGTTCTCATTATATAATTTTCTAGTTGTTCTTATTAGCTCTTCTCATTGTATTGTAATGTTATATATTCTTGTGTGTATGTGTGAATGTGAATTTAATTAATTGAAATTATGATTCTCATTAAATAACTTTCCTTCTTGCTCAACTGTGTGGATATTATTTTTATGATAATTATAATTCATGCTTATCGTGCCACAATGAATATACCATACGTTAGTTCTACCCTTATTTGAAAATTTTAAGGGCTGGTTTCCGAGCTCGGGATTTAGCTAAGTCCTAGACTTTAAACAGCTGGAGTCAGAAAATTGGCTTTCCAAAACGGGGTGTAGTCGCAGCTTTTATAATAGTAGTCGTAGTTTTTATTTTCTCATTTCTATAATTGGAAACGTTTTTCCTTGACGAAATTAGACATTCCTAGATAATTCAAAATAGCTGGAACTTTACACTATTTTCACTTCATTTTATTTCATGTTCAATTTTCTAGTTTTTCGAAATTTAATTCAAACGTGACTATGACAATGACTGCGACTACGCCCCGTTTTGGAAAACCAATTTTCTGACTCCAGCTGTTTAAAGTCTAGGACTTAGCTGAATCCCGAGCTCGGAAACCGGCCCTCAAAGTTTTGTTCATTTTCATCTCATATTGGATGTTATACTAGGACGATAATATATCTAATGTATCTATCTATAGCTTCAGAGATTTTTTCAACTCTTGATTTGTAATTTTATGGCATATTGAAGATGATATACTCTATTCTAGATATATTGTAATTTCAATTGCAAAAAGCTTTTAAATATATCTGATCTCTAACTTCACAATCTATTCAAAAGTTTTGAAATATTATCTGTGGAGTGATTTGATTTCATTTGGTTATGCTTTCTTAATATATTATGCATTATGAATAAAAATCCATACTGTATAAGCGTATTCAGTAATCTTATTTTTGAAATAATTTCATATATCATGAGTACAAATCCATTTATACTGATAATGATATATAGTATTAATATATCCATTAATTCTTATGAAGAGTACCATGAGTTACTTATAATTAATGTAAATCATATGAATTTGCAAATGATTATTGAAGAATCCGTTTTAAAATGAGGAGTCACTGACACAGCGACTCAAAATTTACAGATTTGGTGGTTATACTATAGCGCAGGTCACATTCGGATTAATTATTTTCTTTTTCATATGGAGTCGGAGTAATAGTATTCATAAAAATATTGATTCAAGTGCAGTGACGTTTTCCGAAGAGTTGTGTAGTTCATGTACTGTGTTTAACCGAGAAGCTGATGGGGAAAAGCTTCTCACAAACTCCGATAGATGGCAGTCCATGCTAGGATATGCTCAATCCATTTGCCGCAGTGTTTTCCTACTATGAGTAATAATATTGTAATAGGAGTTGGGGTCTAAGGTACATTTATAAGAATCTCAAAAACCCAAAGATAGGTATCTCTTTTTTCAACTATTCCACTCTCTGAATTGTAAAATCCTCCAGTTATCCTAATGTGATTTCACTGAAATTACTTCTTACCAGATTCAAATCACACAAATCGATCAAAATAGTGAATTATTAATAGTTTCGAGAAGATTCTTATTTTGAGCATCGATGAGTATGTAGAATCCATGTTAGTTGTTCCCAATTTTTTTCAGAGAAGCTGATGGGGAAAAGCTTCTCACAAACTCCGATAGATGGCAGTCCATGCTGGAATATGCTCAATCCATTTGCCGCAGTGTTTTCCTACTTAATTGTAATAGGAGTTGGGGTCTAAGGTACATTTATAAAAATCTCAAAAACCCCAAGATAGATATCTCTTTTCTCAACTATTCCACTCTCTAAATTGTAAAATCCTCCAGTTATCCTAATGTGATTTCACTGAAATTACTTCTCACCACATTCAAATCACACAAATCGATCAAAATAGTGAATTATTTATAGTTTCGAGAAGATTATTATTTTCAGCATCGATGAGTATGTAGAATCTATGTTAGTTGTTCCCAATTTTTTTCAGAGAAGCTGATGGGGAAAAGCTTCTCACAAACTCCGATAGATGGCAGTCCATGCTGGAATATGCTCAATCCATTTGCCGCAGTGTTTTCCTACTTAATTGTAATAGGAGTTGGGGTCTAAGGTACATTTATAAAAATCTCAAAAACCCCAAGATAGATATCTCTTTTTTCAACTATTCCACTCTCTAAATTGTAAAATCCTCCAGTTATCCTAATGTGATTTCACTGAGATTACTTCTCACCACTTTCAAATCACACAAATCGATCAAAATGATGAATTATTTATAGTTTCGATAAGATTCTTATTTTGAGCATCGATGAGTATGTAGAATCAATGTTAGTTGTTCCCAATTTTTCTCTAAATACATTATAATTATCCGCGGCACATACAACTTGAATGACTATTGGATGTGATAATGAACCTGGTAAATTTTTTTAGTCTAGAGCTTTATATATATATATGCATATGCATACATAGGCCAAAATTATAAAAAAAAAAACATAATTTTAAACTTAATATTTCAAATACTAATAGAATTTAGAACGTTCTGGAGCCACTGACACGCATCTTCTCCAGCATCATGGAGGGCCGACAGCCCTCCATGATAGGAGTATTGTGGACACTCAGATATAAGGTGGTTCATTGATTGGATTTGTCCACATTGGCACAGAGGATCAGATGTGTATCCCCATGCTGTCATCAGCTCAGCACACCTTAGAGCTTTTAAACAGTATTTCTCAAACAAATGTGTCCTGAAGGAGAGAAACTCAACAAGAAACTATGGTTTTCATAACGAATTACGATGCATATCGAAAGGGAAGGTGCTTGTTGAGTTTCATTATTTCAGAAACGAAATATTAGATCTTGTTAGTTTTAAAAACCCAGACTTTGTTGCTCAATTGAGTGTTACAGAGGGTGATATTGAGTGATTATGGGCTAAAGTAGCATACTAAACTGATATGTTTTCTCTTTTAAGAATAAGAATAAGAATACTTTTATTCCATTAAGGCAACATACAATGCATTAGGAAACGTTAACTCTACAGAGAACATTTACTTTATGCTAACACAGTAGACACACTGGGGTGTTGAACACCCCAATTAACTTTTGCATTTTTCTTTGAAAAATATGAGAAAAAAACAAGTACTTAGACCATACTTCATCATTTCTTAATCATTTTTGTTCTAAGTGCATACAGAAATCAAAAGTAAAGCACTGCTTATCAATATTTATACCAATTTAAAAGTACGTATGTTCCGCTTAAGTGTTGGAGCTCCTAGTCCGGTTTGAACGAATGGCTTTCATTTCATCATGATCATTGCCAATGACAACTTTATCAAAAACACAAGTCTCTTCATTTTATTGTTTTGAATCTCAAGTTGTAGAGAATCATAGCATTCATTCCAATCTGATCCATCATCCCATGCCACATTCGTAGTGACAATACAAGTAAATCTTTGTAATAAAATAGTTTGATAAAAGTCCTACGTAAAATACACTCTGGGGTGTTAGACACCCCAAACGAAGAACAAGATGAGCTGGTGACCTTGTAGAATGCTATTACTGACTGGAAGTGGTGGAGAGTAGTTGACAATACTACAAACCTAATTTAGACTGGGCATAAATTCCCATCTGTTTGATTATGTCAACTGCAGAACAGAAAAGAAATCCCTGGGGTGTGAAACACCCCAGTGTGTCTCTTTAGGGTTAATGAACACAACAAGAAGTCAATAAGCATAAATAGAAATATCACAAGAAAAAAATAACAAACATTATAAAAATATGAATTTGGGGATATAAATCACTATGAGAATTAATAGAAGCAGACCTGATACAAGAGAAATGACATAACAACTCTTAAGTCTAAAAATAATCTAGCACGGGCAGATGAATGAACTCAGAAAAGGAATAAATGGGATTCTTTAAAAGGAGATTCTCCAATTTTTTCTTGAATGAAGCAAGTGGTAGTTCCCTGATAGTGATAGGGAGGATATTGAAAAGTCTCAGCGATAAGTGTCCAGGACTTGTCAATATTTTACTTAATCTTGTATAGGGCACGTCTATTCTGATCCTATTTCTTGTATTGTAGCTGTGAATGTCCTCTCTACTATGATGGTTTTCAATATTCTTCCTTACATTCATTAAGAGTTTGTAAGCCACCAAATCATAAATAGTCATAATATTTTCACTTATCACTTATTTTCGCTTACAGCAGTGGTCTAGATAAGCTGCACCAGAATAATACGCAATGCCTTCTTTTGCAAGAGTAGCACCCTTTGAACCTCTGGAGCACAACCCCACAAGACCAATCCATAACTATAGACACTCTGAAAGAATGCAAAGTAACACATTCTCAAGTAGTGCTTAGGTACACAATCTTTCAAGTATCGAAGCAGGTAAACACTCTGCTGAGCTTTGAACAAACATTTTCAATTTAAACTCCCTTAATGAGAGTATTTTAGGGGTGAAAGAAAATCATCTAAATTTCAGTGATAAACTTGAAGAAAGTTCGACATAATATTGGAATCACTCATAATGAAGAAAGATTAGAAGATGTCAACTCTGCAATTTTATGTGAATTCTCAAGGTGATATAACCGGTACAGTCATTTTATCATCTCATGACTTTGCAAGCTGGGTTGGGACAGCATTTTCACATCATCTTTGTTGATGAGTGATAAGTATGATTCAATCCTTACTCTGCGATATCAGAATCACCAGGAAAATTATCTTTTGAGCAACAAGAACAGTTTGCCGAGCTTCAGACGCATAGAACACTACAAATGGAGTATAATGATCTATTGCTTATTGCACAGTTTAAGTTATAGATAATTATAATAGTGATATCGAGTGGCTGGTTCAGGTCTGGTGTCTGAATTTTCAGGTCGCACCTGATCAATCATTTCAGGGTCTCTGACATGTCCTAACGACTGTTTGACTGTTTTAGGCAGCCGAAAGCGACGGCTCAACATGATATGATAAATAAACCAGACTTTCAATATGCAGCAGTCACCATAATTGGTTATTTCTTGTTCCATCACTGGTGTACAATTTTGTTAATTATTGAGCCTTCATTTCAATCCAAATATTTGGATTGAAATGAAGGCTCATATACTTTTATATACATTGATATACTTCTATCTACAATATATACATTGATATATACTTAATATCTATTGCAATTTAATTAACAAAATTCTGTCAAAATCAGAAGAGGACAGAACGTCAAAGTACCATCAAACGATTCTAAAAATATGGGTCTTTCAAAATTATTTATCCAAAAAAATTGGTAAAAGATCCGGAATCAAACACTGCGACCCCTGATTCTATATATTGGAGAAGACTCCACACACAATAGATACAGCCACCCTGTCTTTCGGAGGAGACGATAAGCCGTCGGTCCCGATTACCTAAAAAGTAGTCGTCATTTCTCATCATCATTATCCCTCTCACTCATTCTAATTACCCACGCACAAGCCTAAGAGGTTATGTGGGTTCCACCCTCAGTATTATTATTATTAACATTGGACAATTATCTAAATTCATATAATATATTCTCTGACGGAGTCATATTGAATGTTTCAATCCATCTGTTGTCTGCTGAGAACTTCAAAATGATATTGGAATATAGCTCATATTATGATGATCTGATCTCAGCTTTGGAAGAAGCATGAATACCAAAGAAGAACGAAATCCTGGGAGATACATACATACATGAAAAAGCAAAATCAAGGTTAGTCTATTGATTATGTTTTCCTGCAGCTGAAGGAATTAAGAATCGAATGTAACGTCAATGCGGTTTATGTAATCTCGATTAGGGATTAGTATTTGAAAGAAACATCAATTATTGACCTTAACTCGTCAAGAGTCCTTGAAAGATCTGAAACTTCTCTACTTAGTACCCTCAACCGCATCAGTGCTCTCGAATCAGCAATAAATCAATCAGAAGTTCTCAACTCACATTCTTCTCATATACTGAATGCCACCAAATATGAAACCAATATGCTAACAATATTTAGTTTTACCAAATATGAGAGTGATTAAACCTCTATTTCATCTGAAATCAAAGATATGATTGAGTCTGATCACTCTTGTCATGCTATCAGGCAAACTTTTTTTTTTTTGGTAAGGGTAATTCACATTCCAATTGTCCGGCTTGGGACATATTCTGAAAAAAATATGAAAAGGTTTCTTTAATGAATGTCAAAATTTGAGGCTCGTTTTTAATTTATATAGATTAACTGTAAATAAAACAGCTCAGTTATTGAATAACTAGAATTCATTGCTAATTCTCTCTATAACAAGATAAATAAACTTAATTTATATTCATCGGAAGAAGTCGTGTTTCTTCGCTATGTTTGTGAGACAAAGACCACATTGATAGGAACGACCAACTCTGCATCACTGAACAATTCTTCACTCACAGAAATTCTTATGAGAGAGTTATGATTCATATAAAAATTGAAGCAAATACTCAGGCTTCACTGAACACTGGAGCTACAAGGAATTTTATTGACAAAAATTATGCACAAAAAATGGATTTGAAGATATCGCTTAATACAGAAAACGTTACAATAGGATCAACGCGATTAATGGATTCCAGGAATTTTTATTTATTTCATTTCAATTCCAATATATATCTCATTAGATACAAAATTCATATATATTTTGATCCCTATAGCTTTTAGCTATTTCAGGAATATTAAAAAAATACAATTCCCATTTACAATGTTGCAATAACTTACATAATAAACAATTATAAATATAAATAATATATTGAATGAATGTTATTAACAAAGTAAATTAGAGAATTCATAAATAATAACGTATAATAAAATGTAAAACCTTCCATAAAAGTGAATTCAAGGCATGATCACTGCAGAAATAACTTTACAAGGGGTACAGTATTCAAAAAGTGAATTCCATGCTAGTACAAGATCTCTGCGCAAATATAGTTTTGGGACATGAATTTCTGAAATATTTCAAGAGCATAAATATACATTTTGGTGGTGAGGAACCCTCTTCGACTTCAAGTGGATTGATCCAAGTTAATATTCTTCTCTTATCAAAAATTTCAAACCTGATTCTCAACCAATAACCACCAAGTCATTCAGGCTATCAGCATGAGATGAGACATTTATTTTGAAAGAGACGAGCAATAATTACTAGAACATGTCATCATTGAGGAAAGTTGATCACCCTGGCGGGCATAAACTTTTGTCGTGAGACCTGACAATAGGAAAAGAATGGTTATTGATTATTCAAGAACAATGAAAAGTTTCACCGAATTAGACGATGTCTCATTTCAAAAAAGGTAAAAGGTATCCCATTTCAAACCTGGGTAATTTGATGCGGAAGGAGGCTGAATTTTCATGGTTTACAAAAATTGATAATGAATCGGCATACCACCAAATACAAATTTTTCTAGAAGAACGAGAATATACAGGGTTTGAAGCATGTAGAAAACGATAAAGATTTTGTCATATTCCATTTGGTGTTCATACAGTGTTATCAGTTTCCAAAGAGTTGTGTATTATGTCATTGAAGAGGAAAGATTATTTGACACTTATGCCTGTTTGTGGGACAACAAAGGATGTACATTTTTTCCCATTTACAATGCAAATGACACTTATGTAATAACATTGAAAGATGAAATAATAAGGTAGTCCTTGTGCTTTATTCTTCCGAATTTATAAGTGACAAAGTCCAAGATAAGGTTAGAATTTCACGTGTACAATTTTTATAAAATGTTATTCCAAAATAGGCATTAAAACTATAAATTTTGAATTTAGATGGCTTGAATTAATAAATTAATTAGAAATATTCCACTCTATTGCCACTTGTAACGAATAATATTGAGTTATTTAAGAAAATTTGGAACCATTGAATATGATACTAATCTCAAGAGAAAAACTTTAAAATAGTTTAATGGTTTCTAACTAGGTTGGCTTTTAACTAGTTTCGGTGATATCACACCATCGTCAGGTTCATATCACCGAAACTAGTTGTTTAACCATTTCAAAGTTTTTTTTTTTAAATAAAGGGTGCTATAAGATTTTATATTGTTTTATTAATTTTAAAAGTAGCCCATTTCAATGAAGTGTTTTTTAATCTCAAGAGATGTTTTAGAGTAGGCATATAAAATTTTTGGCATATAAAATTGAGCATAGTTATTGTACAGATGCTTTATCATGTGTAGTATTACGACACTCACTCATCATGAACAAAGAGAAAAGTGAATTATGAAAAAATAAATGTTTTCTGATCGGAAACGATTTCATTACATCAACATCCTCGAAGTCTTGACCCTCTTATTAATATAAATATAAAGCAAATGAGCTGTGGATCTTTTTTCACATTACTCTAAATGAATTTCCAACTTCTCTGACAAGAATCACCCTCCTGCACAATGTAATGATTTCCCTTTGAAAGGAGACGCTCTACATACATTTGAAGCATTAAAAAGAGATAGCAGCATCCCTAATTCACGTTTTTGGCAAAAAGTGTACTCACAGTAACTGTGAGTCATCACTTAAATAGAGACGCTTCTGATTTCTGTATCAATTTGATACAGACGCTTCTGATTTCTGTAAAAGTTTGATACAGACGCTTCAATTTCTGTATCAATTTGATACAGACGCTTTGATTTCTGTATCAATTTGATACAGACGCTTCTGATTTCTGTATCAATTTGATAAAGACGCTTCTGATGTCTGTATAAATTTGATACAGACGCTTCTGATTTCTGTATCAATTTGATACAGACGCTTCTGATTTTTATATCAATTTGATACAGACGCTTCTGATTTCTCTATCAATTTGATACAGACGCTTTGATTTCTGTATGAATTTGATACAGTCGCTTCTGATTTCTGTATCAATGTGATATGTGATACAGACGCTTCGATTTCTGTATCAATTTGATACAGACGCTTCTGATTTCTGTATCGATTTGATACAGACGCTTCTGATTTCTGTATCAATTTGATACAGACGCTTCTGATTTCTGTATCAATTTTATACAGACGCTTCTGATTTCTGTATCGATTTGATACAGACACTTCTGATTTCTGTATCAATTTGATACAGATGCTTTGATTTCTGTATCAATTTGATACAGACGCTTCTGATTTCTGTATCAATGTGATACAGACGCTTCGATTTCTGTATCAATTTGATACAGACGCTTCTGATTTCTAAACCAATTCAGAAAAAAACAAAAAATCAAATCAAATTTCATTCACTCGAAATTCAAACAAAATATTAACAAAAGTATAACACGACAAGTTACAAGTGAACAAGATACTACTCACAAAAAGTACACTATGTTACTGGACTTTGTCCGCGAATAGGAGTCAGATCCAAAGTGTTATAAGTAAGATTATTTAATTTAAAACTTGATATAGTTGAAGATTTAGTAGGTCTAGGAAATTGAGTTGGGAAGAAGAAAGATTTAGAAATTTAAGTATGATGTAATGAAGATTGTTGAGTGCAAGCTCGCACATACATACAAAACAAGGATTTTTAGTATCATTTACCATTATAAATTTCACCTATTTGTAGAAAATGAGCGATAATGCCTATCATTCTACAGAGAAATAATATAATTGAAATATCAATCAATTCCATAGTGTGGTAAAAATAAAAGAGCATAAATGGAAATATTACGATAGATTATTATAATTCAACAGAAAGACAGTTATTAGTGACATCATCTAGACAAAAACGTATCACCCAGAATAAATTTATGGAATATTCAGTATTTAATACAAGGTTGATTAGATTTGTGAATATATATTGGAACTTATTACCTTAAAGCCTTAAAGAAGCTTTCCACCTCAACTGGCGAATGAAGCCAAAGCTTAGTTTTATTCATGAAGTGTTTATGAGTATTTATTCTTCTCGAATCAGGTGGTAGTAAGTTATAAAATTTCGGAGCAAGGAAAATAAAACACCTCTGGAACGTCGTTGTACAGTTCGATTTTGGAAGCCTAACAATCATTTGAGTAATTTGCCGTGTTACAACAGAAATTTCAACATCATTGTTATATACTGACACAGATCTGTTTTTTGAAATACAGACGCTCCTGATTTCTGTATCAATTTGATACAGACGCTTCTGATTTCTGTATCAATTTAATACAGACGCTTCATATTTCTGTATCAATTTGATACAGAAGCTTCTAATTTCTGTATCAATTTGATACAGACTCTTCTGATTTCTGTATCAATTTGATACAGACGCTTCTGATTTCTGTATCAATTTAATACAGACGCTTCATATTTCTGTATCAATTTGATACAGAAGCTTCTAATTTCTGTATCAATTTGATACAGACTCTTCTGATTTCTGTATCAATTTGATACAGACGCTTCTGATTTCTGTATCAATTTGATACAGAAGCTTCTGATTTCTCTATTGCAGCAACCTTATCTCTCAACAAAAGTAGCATATTTCTCCCGAACATTGAACAAACGTGAGAAGCAGCATTCCAGTATTTAATAGGAGGCATAATTTATGCTATAGTTGAATCAATAAGAAAGTAGCAACAATAACTATCTGGTAGGTGTTTTAGACTCATCAAAGGACATAAATTCATAGCTTTCATATTAGCTCATAACTCATTAACTCATTAACTAAGCTTTCATATTAACTCATAACTCATCAACTAAGCTTTCATATTATTAACTCATAAGCTTTCATATACGATCATATGCTGATAGTGAATGTTTTTGTGATTTTTCTGGCTTCAAATTTATCAAGTTTTTTAATATTTTTCAATTTATTAATGCATTTTCAAGTGTAATAATAATATGTTTCATCTTTCTGATCAACCGAGATACAAAATTTTTAGTATAATGTATATTTGGACTGTAAATTTTTGTGATCTTTATAAAAGTGTTTTCATAACCTCTTTTGGACTATTTTTATCAAAATTAGGGAGAGGAACAGTTTTGGGTTTATCCTGTTGATTCTCTCCCAATCATTAATTTGATACGTTTTACGTTGTGATTAAGGAATGTAATAATAACCCATTAACTAAGCTTTCATACTTACTCATAAATTCATATCTCCCATATTTGATGGTTCATCAAAAGAAAAAATAAACAATAAGAAAAAAATTCTAAGATGGCGCCTGGAATCAGCTCAATACACTTATGACATTATTCACCGATCAGGTAAACAAAGATTTTCTGCAGATACTCTCTCTCGTGCATATTCAATAATGGGATGTGTCACAAAGCAGCAAAATTTGATGAAATTCCATGAATATCTTTGACATCCTTGCATTATAAGGGTTTTCTATTGGATAAAATTCAATAACCTCCTAGAAGATGTAAGAGGATTACTCTCAGAGTTGAAGTCAAGATTCCTTTCTTTCAAAGGAAATTTTTGGTTGAAGTTATTGAAAAGTTATTGGTTGGAGATTGAACGTGGATTTCAAGGGACCTCTTCCATCATCTAGCAGAAACAAATATATTTTTACAATATTGGATGAATACTCTAGATTCCCGTTAGATTATCGTTGTCGTGACATCCCAACAAGAAAAATAATTCTAAGCCTCGAGAATCTATTTGCAACTTATGGATATCCTTCAAATTATATGAATTCAGATAGAGGCGCTAGTCTCATGAAAATCAATCTAAAATAATAATTCTAAGCCTCGAGAATCTTTTTGCAACTCATGGATATCCTGCATAATTATATGAATTCAGATAGAAGTGCTAGTTTCATGAAAATCGTTCTAAATCAGTATCTGATGTCAACTTACTGAGCGCGAGGTCTACTGTTCACAGAACTACTAGTGATAAAATTCTAAATATTATTTCACTTCATCCCGTTTATGTTGCATGCTGATACAGAGGGAGCGATGTGGATCAATTGCCTCAGTAAAGAAAGCTGAAGGGTTATGTTTATGAATGTTTGAAAGATAAAAGGGTAATTTGGGGGAGGGGGTTAGGATTTTGCTTCCAAATGGAAATATTCTAGTATTATTCAAAATCTATCATTTAATGATACTGTATCCACAAAGCAACGGTAACTAGACGTATTGAAATTTCAAAAATATGAGACCTTCGCAAACATCTGATTCGAGATGAACTGCAATCCGAGATGGAATGAATTCACTCTTCTTATTATTATTAATTGATTCATACAAAAAGTACATTGAGCGAAGAAGTCGAGTGAACAACCTGAAAATATCAGATGATTGTGAAGTGGAAGGCGTCGGTGAATTCAAATTCTACCAGCATGATATACGAAATAACTTTGTGTTTATGCTTTCAACTTACTGTGATACATGTTTTTGTGTTGTTATTGTGAAGTACTTGATTGAGGATGCTTATTGCTTTTTGTAGCAAATAACATTTCTTGATTCTTGATCTTGACGTGCATCCGAAAGAAATTGCTCGAGAAAAATATCTTTCCCTGGCCGGGATTCGACCCCGGACCTCTGAATTGAAAACCCAGCATCTAATTCACTCGACTACGGTCACTCTGTTATCTGGCCACTCTATTATCTGAGAACTACGGTTATTGGGAGAATAAGAGAAAATCCCTCAATAGGAGTTGAAACTGTTAACATCTCACTACATTTTCTCAAGCACCCACTTGTGTAAGCAAGGTTTTTCGGCACTAGGCTAATGAAAATGAAAATGATAAAAGAAGAATATCAAGAAATGCCTGTTTGACCCCTAACAATTCGACCACACATTGAATTTTTGTGTAAGAAACGACTAGCTTGAATTTCATATATAGATTTTGTTATGATTTGTTTCATTTTTATAACTGAGAAATAGATTTGTCATTATTCAAATTATATTCATATTATCATCATTTATTTTATATTTTCACCAAGTGTCATGCATGGAAAAAATAGGTGAAAATACATTATACAAAGAACAAATCTCAGATACACAAGTTCAACAATTGATACACAATTATAAAGCAAGGAAGCTTCCTGATTAAGCTCCAAGGGATTGAATACTTTGAGGGCATTATAAGATAGGCTGAATAGATTGAAGAAACTAGTAATAATCATTAGAACATGAATTTTTAGAGAGCTAGTACTTCTATTTTCCCAGTTTTTTATCGTTATAATAAATTTCAACTATTCTGTTGTTACGTACAAGACTTGTGTATCGTTGTTTTGCATTTCCACCATCTCTTCTCAACTATTTTGAATAGAACTGTAGCCGACGTTTTGCTGCACACCGGTTGATAAACTCTAGTCTATATTATATCATGAAACATCTTCACTTGTAGATGACAAATTGCCTTTTCAAAAACAAATTTCTTTTACATTTGTCATATTTTATTCCGAAATTTTCTTCTCCGTTCCAACCAGAATAGACTATTGGATGTAGTTTCTACCTCTGCGTTCAAGTGGCACTTGAAGAGCTGCCTGTTTGATATCAGTGAGGATAATGCCGTCTCACTCATTGTTACGGGGGTGCACGTGTTTAATTCAATTTGGACGCCTTCAGAGAGATTTTTTTTCTGTTCTGTCATGCTTGTCTGTTCTGCTTTTCCTGACTTGTATTTCTTATTGTAGCTTTCCTTGCTATTCCTTGGCTTTCATCATCTTTTATTTATAAATTTAACATCATTTATAATTATTTTAGTTTTCCACTTTTTTTAATCCCTTCTTAATTCATGAGAATTATAGATTCATCATTGAAAATTATTTTAATGTCGTTTAGATCTCTAATAAAAATTGAGATCTCTATAATAATAGATATAACGCATATTGTTATGATAACTCGAGCTTACGCACAGGCCTTTGTTGCCTATTTAAGCTCTTTCCTAACTGATACAAGAATTTTACACAAGAATAAAATTGTGATAGCTCAAGAGTTTTTATTGTTTAGTATAAATCTATATTTTGTTTTGATTCAAGTAAGTATATTATATCGATTATTGAATTGTATAAACTTTATTGCTTAAGATTCTATGCAACTGCTTCAAATTGTATTCAGAAGGAAAAATAAATTGAATTGAATTGAGATTGGAGTTTTTTCAACAATTATTATGTTCCACTTGAAAATTGGAGTTTTTCCAACAATTATTATGTTCTAGACAAGTTATTACTCATCGATCATCTCGATAACATCATTTTATTATTTGGTTCATCTAATTTATTCCTATTTACTACTATTATTTTCTACCATATTAGTACTGTAAACTTCAGATCAGTCAAGTCTCAATAAACAATGCATGAGATACATCTTGGATGGCTGTTTGAACTATTTCTTGAATGCATATTTCTTGTTTGAACTATTTTTGAATGCATATATCTTGTTTGAACTATTTCTTGAATGTATATTTCTTGTTTGAACTATTTCTTGAATTCATATTTCTTGTTTGAACTATTTCGTTCATCTTGATCACATCATCTTATTCAGTTTCATTTACTTTATTTCTATTCCCTACTTTCATTTTCTACCATTCTAGTACTGTTTACTTCAAATCAGAGTCAAATTTCAATAACTAATGCATGAGATAGATAGATCTTAGATGGCTGTTTGAACTATTTCTTGAATGTATATTTCTTGTTTGAACTATTTCTTGAATTCATATTTCTTGTTTGAACTATTTCGTTCATCTTGATCACATCATCTTATTCAGTTTCATTTACTTTATTTCTATTCCCTACTTTCATTTTCTACCATTCTAGTACTGTTTACTTCAAATCAGAGTCAAATTTCAATAACTAATGCATGAGATAGATAGATCTTAGATGGCTGTTTGAACTATTTCTTGGATGCAAATTTTAGCTGCATCTAGATTGTCAATATTCAAGCCTTAGGGATGCCAATCTCTTTTACATCTCATATGCCAATTCGAGCTACATCTTGAATCACAATCAAGTTAGATTTTTGATGCTAGGTAATTCGTGCTACATTCATATTATTCAATTCCTTTCCTTCTAACATTTTTTGAGATTAAAAATGTAATACTCGAACATGAATACTACCAAATAATAAATAGCATTCGATAATTGAAAAATAGAGTATTGGGGAAATCCCATAATTGTAAAACTTAGCCTATTAGTAAAACTCTTCTACATTATTTTTTTAAGATCAAATTACTATGCAAGTACTATCAATAATCTACTAACCATTCTAAAGTACTATTCTACTATACTATTATAGTTAGAAACACAAATCTTAGTACCCTTTCTTTGAAATATTTTATCACAACATGTTTCGGACATTGATGCCATTTTCAAGTCTACTTTGTGTTTCTAGTGTTTCTATTTATATTACAAGAAGTCCTAAAAAAAAGAGACACTATTATAGTTGTATGAATTGCGATAAAATGGAATAGAAGTGGGCTACTATCAATTCTTTTGTACTATATTTCTGTACTCGTAGATCGATAGAATCTGATAGTAATGGAATATTTATTTATTTATTTCATTGACAATTACAAATCATAATTATAATAAATATAATATGATTGAGAGAAGACAACAGGCATAGCCCAAAACTGACTTCTCCCAAATTTTTACAAATAAAAGTTTCAAAAAAGAATAAGGTTAAGATTTCACTTCCACTTCAAAAAGTCCAATTTCCACTTCAAAACTAATGACTAAACTAAAAATTTTGAATTTTGATATTTAAAAACTGATTAAAAACAAAAATATTTCACTCAAATACCTACAAATTGGAATTTTTTGAGTAATTTTGCAAAATTTTGAGCCAGAAAAGAAACACAACTTCACTATTAGCACAGCTGATATGATATGATTAACATACAATAAATTAAAGCGGTGTATCCTTGAATATTTCATTCTCAGCTGCTGATTGCTTTCAATTTTGGTGTACGTTGATGGGCTCAGTCTGTCTCGGATATTTGAAATCTGTGGAGCAAATATATTTAGGAAAAAACCTCTCCAATTTATGAATTGAAAGAACAGGAGTATCTAGTTATTTACCAAACCTACCTACCTCGTAGGGTACTCTTCTAAGACACTTTTGATGGTACCGTTTGAATCGAACAGGAACGCTAATTCTGAATCACTGCAGTCTCGAAAATTAACTATTTATGTCTTGGACTGTTCTGGATCTCGGGGACTGGATTATTATTACTATGGAAAAATGATTGGAGTTTGAGCAATAGTTGCAAATTTTTCCTAAAGCTGGACAAATCTTTGAGTGTTTTCTACCACATCTGGAGCAACATTTGTGATTGATTGATTACTGCGTAAGCATGATGTGCCTACATCAAATATGTAAGGGGAAAACATATTTCAAGCTTTATAATCACAAAACAAGATTAATTTGATTATAAAACAATATTTAATATAATTAATGGGGAAAACACTCGCTTGCTGCTAATGATGAATCAATGTTTGTAGCTATGAAAAATTAAGAACAATGATTCAGTAGTCACCTACCTTTTTGAAATAGCTTCCCACTTTGGCATCCACTGGTATTTCGCGACTTTAGTATTTTAAAAGAACAAATATTAACTGAACCAATGAATAGGCTCAGAACCCGTCTCCCTTAACAATACAATTATTCTTATACTGCCCGATCTGTGACAGAATAACTGTACTATTAAACGAACCGAAATCTAGCCTTTTTCACTGGATCAGCCGGACTTAACTTTCAGTCCTATCGAACGAGCTCACACACACATCAAAAGGAAATTTTCGGTATATAAATACAAACTCAGTCAATGCCAAACATGAAAGCCATTTCAAGTACATATTTTTATCTGTCGCACAAGCAGCACATTTCTTATTAAAAAACAAAAGAGAAGCTACATTAATTTTGACAACAAATGAAATAAACAATCTTTCTGTCGATGACAAAGATTGTTCAAAGACAAAAACACTGTTCATTAAACTTTTTCAATTTGAAACTCTAAAATCCTGATCAATATGAGATAAATATATGATTCATATATGTCTCATATGACCAGGTGACATTACTGACGACTTGTTAAGTTTTTTATTAAGAATAGGATTACCTGACTTAGCTGTACGGGTGGAAAGCGTCTGTTTGTCTGAGTCAACACCTCTCATGATTTCAGTGCCTCTGTTCAATATTTCCATATTTTTATCTGCAAGCTCAACTGATTTGCAAAAGTTGACTTCCTTTTCAAGATTAGCATCTTTACAAAGAAGTTTTTGCTGCAATTATCTCGAGTTCACTCCGAGTGCTATTAGTGCTTTCAAAATTTTATCTTCCTGGTCATTGAGGTTACAAGGTTCAATTAATCTTCTTAAATCTGCATAGAAACTATCAAATGGTTCATTAGGACTCTGTATTCTGGTTAGCAATTTGTAGATGTCCATTGTCATGTTTTGTTTAGGCTTACAATATTTCTCCAAAACTTCAAGGATTGACGTAACCGTTTCAATGTCGTTCTCCCCTAATGTGTTGTACAATTTAAGTCCATCAGGTCCCAATAAGTTTTTCGAACTCGCTACTTGTATTTCTTGAGATTTCTTTACAGTCTCGGTAGCAGTCAAATAAATTGTTACTTCTTCTTTGAAGTTGGCAAAATTATTTGCGATATCCCCATGTAGCAGGTATAAGTAGCATACCTGGTTTGTTGAATTCCATTTTCAATATTGAGCTATCACTTCTCACTTGAACACTTAATAATTCAATTATTCTTTAATTATTTTGTTTCATTTTATTTTCGACTGCGCCATATTAGATATTGAATAGATAATACTCTTCATATCAACCAACCATCTTTATTTGTAATGCATTCAAGACTAAACTCTTATTAACGTTTTGGTAACTAGTGTATTGAAATCATATGATAATGATAATTATCATCTGTAACAATTATTATTCAACCATTATGTTTATTCTATTTTTATCTTTCAATTCAACGTTGACGGTGTTATATGATGCAACGTGCTGAAAGCTCCTTATTAAAAAATTTAGTTCAACGGGGAAAAATCAGAAAAAATTATGGTCAAGGATATCTGTTTTGTTTAACAAATAACAAATATGGAAGGAATTCTATGTGAAGACTCTATAATTTTGAATAAAAAAGACTAAGAAATTGTCAAAAAACACAGATTTATTGATACTTAGAAATACAGGTTTCGGTTATTACACCATTGTCAATCTCTAATAAACTCAGTTAATAAACTCAGTTTATCAGAGATTGACAAAGGTGTAATAACCGAAACCGGTCTTCCTGAGTATCAATAAATCTGTGGTTTTTGACAATTTCTTAGTCTTTTTCATTCAATACTGGCAGGTAACCCGTGCTTCGCAAGGGTCTTTCTTAAAACTTGACGTAATGAAATCTAGAAGAATTCAAAATAAGCCTATAAGAGTCCTTGGTTGATTAAGAATTTATATGCTGCATTCCAAGTAAATCAGTATGACCACCTTTCAATCAAGAAAAGAAGTTGGATTCAAAATGGTGGAAAAAATTTGGGTGTGACGGAAATCCTGTTTTTATCATTCGAAGAGGATCCCCAATCATACATATCTTTAAATTTCCTCTTAAGAGAAATCTACTGCTGCTACAGGGCTCGAATAATTTTGAAATTTTAATTAAATAAAAATGGAAGAATATAATTTCTTTATGTAAATAACAACGCCTTCATTCAAAGACATATTAACTGCATGCGTTTTCATATCGCCGAAACAACATTGATGAAACTGTAGGCGTTTATTTAGCATTTTTTCTCAAAAATTGTTCTGAAAAATGCTGAAAAATTAATAATCCATGCCACGTATAGGCCTAAACATTGCATCAGGAAAACGAAGTTTCAAAACTACAGTATGTTTTTCAGGTAGAAAGCAATATAGAAACAGATGTTCCTTTTTTAATTTCGACCATATGATTTGGTGATTTTTTAATGAAATCGAATGTACCATTAATGAAATTAAAACATTAATTCTGAAAAATCTAGAAGGAAAATTAAAAGTTGGGCTTCCAGGTGCACGAGATTGATATTTTTAGAATCTATGTGCAAAATATGTGTAAATCATTCCCGTTTTTCCGGTATGCAATCTACAATTTGACATGTTTTGATGCGAACAAACGAGCAAACACAACCCTACTCTCTCTTATTATATAGATGAATAATTACCACAATATCAACTTCTCAACTACACAAGAAAACTCTATAATTTTATTCTTTCAATATTTTTTGCAGTTGAGTTTATTATTTAGTGAGTTTATTATTTGAGCCATTTTCTATACCTGTGTTCCTAGGATATCTATATTGAGGTCCACGTTATAATCGCAGTGGAGAAAGATAGGAAAAAAAACGTTGCTGATCCTCTGTCTTGTCAATGTATTCTATAGACGGGTAGCTGATATTTATAGACAGGTTCATTGATGTAATGTCAACTGTTCATTCTCGTTTGAAATAATCAATTATATTCTATTAAGCAAGAAATTATAACTTTGAATAGTTTCAAATTGTATTTTCATAATTAAGATGGAATATTTTGTTTATTTATAATTAATTCTACATTGTTGAAAAGCAATCTGGCAACAGAGCTGAACGAGAAAGAGATAGTGCTATCCACTTTGTTGAATGATAGACAAGGATAGCAATACCATTGCTAATCAAACACTGCCATTATAACGTGGACCTTGTTTGTATATCATGTGATGTTACTTAATCACATGATAACTGTTTGATAATATAATAAGTTGTTTACTAAGTTTAGTTTGTTATGTACGTAAATAAAGATGGTTGCTTCATATGACTAAGAATTTTTTAAGATATTTAAACATGGCGCTGTCAAGGAATTGAACAGAAAAGGAGAATGATAACGACAGGATTGAGTGAGTAATAAAATTGGGTAATTATCGTATTATTTTTTTCTCTTAAAAGACGAACATGAATTTCAACAAGCCAGAACCGTTACTATGCAACGGGGAAAATGTCTCACAAAATTTCGAACTATTCAGGAAAAATATCGTAAATTATTTTATAGCGACTGAGACAAATAAAAAATCCAACCAAATTCAAGTTGCAAGATTGAAAAACTTGTTAGGCAATGAAGCTTTGATTTTATATGAATCGTTACAAGATGTGGATGAGCCAGAAACGGTAGAATCAATATTAAAAATATTAGAGAGCTATTGTTTATCAAAAAAGAATGATATCATGAATGTATATTTCATAGCTTGCAAACAAGAGGAAGGTCAATCATTTAATTCATTCTATGCAACTTTTGAAGGGGCTAGTGACAAGATGCGAATTTGGAGAGCAAGAGAATAAGTTATTGAAAGCTATGATTGCATTGGGGTTAAGGTCGAAAGAAATACAACAACGTGTGTTGCGAGACAACGCCTCGTTGGAAATTTATTAAATAAATAATTATTTAGTGAATTTATTCATTTCTCACTATAGGAGATTCATAACAATGTGAAGTTCTATACAATCTCTTCTTAACATATAAAGCCTGTAGAATTTCTTTATCAGGTAGTGTCAGTTATAACTCAATATTAAATTGGGCGGTGGAAAATGATATATGCTAATATTATTTATGTAAGGACATTGCAACTCGATTTCAGGGACAGCCAGTCAATTTATGATAGTTTTAATTTTGCTATCCTGAACGGCAGGGCTGTAGGTGACTCACAGGGGGTATGCTGTATCTCAGTAGCGTGCTTAGATTCGGTTAATAGTATATTTCGCACCTAGAGCAGAAAATTAGACTTTTCCGGCTCGAAATCGGTTTCCAAGTCCGAGGCCGTAGGCCGAGGACTAGAAAAGATTGAGAGCCGAAAAAACATTTTTGCCCGTGGTGCGAACGCTATTTTTCGCCACACAGAAAAATAAACAATATATATATGAAATAGTGGTTTACTAAGCACTTCCGAAAGCAGAAGTGGAAGGTGATAGCTCTGAGGTAATCTGAATATCAGGAAATTGTCCAAGTATTTTTATTTTTTATTTTAATCTGTCTAAATAACCTAAAATATTATGTTCAATTATGTGGGAGGTTGAGTTTATACTTTTTTATTCTTTCAAATGACAATAAGATGATATTATTATAAATGTTATAATCATTGAATAATGAACACAAATAATGAAAAGTTTTTTGATCAGCTGTTTTTCTATCACCTTTCTTAGTTCCATGTTAGCGGCCGGAAAGTAACCTGTTCTGACGTCAGACGAGAGTCGTCTGCAAACAATGCCTTTCAGATCAATGTAGGGACTGGAAAACAGCTGCTTTCTGTGCAGTGTGGCGAAAAAAATTTAGTGTTATATCTGAATGCTTCTCCGATCATATGCCCATCTGTCTCATACTAAATAATTTTAAAATAATTGAGAATTACAATGTGTTTTCACTACTACCGAAATTACACTGGAGGGAGTCAAAGGAACACGAGTATAAGTTACGATTAGCGGCGAATTGCTCGCAGCTGAATACTTTGCCACGAGAGCCCGAAAACGCAATGACTATAGCGAACAATGTTATCTAAAAATCAACAATTCAAAATCCAGCAAATACATATAATGCTAAACAATTGAAAAAACAAGTTTGGCTCGATAAGGATTGTGAGCAAAGCAGATCAAACATGTTTTCTGTGCTGAATATATTCAGGAGGACTGAATATATGTATATTATAATAGATGGGTCTAGTCAAGTAAGAATAAGTTATAGATGAAAAATAAAAATCTCAGTACTCTTCATGAATTATTTAATCACAACATGTTTCGGACATTAAATAATTTATAAAGGGTACTGAAATTTCTATTTTTCATCTTTTTCTATAAAAATTAGCCATATACAGAAAAGAGATAAAGAATCAGTTATGTATTTATCTATTCATTTATTCATTATTCACAATGGAGACAAAGGGTTTCCCCAAATATGTCAATATTTGACAATGTTTATTGACAATGAAAATTGTACAGATACAAATTAAAAGAAATGATAAAAATATTATGAACTTATGCAATAATAACTAATACAAACAACAAAAATACCACCTAATTCAAAAATGAAAAATAGAAAGATTTCAAATACGAATGCATCCAAAGAATATAAATTATTATTCAGTAAGAAGAGGAATGAACACATGAAGTACGTAGAATCAAAACTAAAATCGGTTAGAGGCTCAAAAACATTTTGCGAACTAATTATTAATAATTTTAGAGGTAAACACTCGGCGAATAATGATTCTGGTATCAAAGCAGAGATTTGGGTTACGTATTTTCAACAATTGTATTCACCCATTAGGAGTTCAGAGCCAACAAGCTATGCGGCGCCTTCAGTTAAAGATTACCAATTAGATAAGATAATTGAAATGAATGAACTCTACTGCGCTTTAAAAAAACTCCGCGGAAATAAGGCACTCGGATACGACAGAATACCGGCAGAATTTTATAAAAATTCGCCTACTGAGTACAGGGAACTACTACTAACCTTTTTCAACAATATGTTAGACAGCGAATTAGTGCCTACAGCTTTTGTTAGATCAATTATATTTCCACTCTACAACAAAGGCGACAACATGGACGTTGCTAACTACAGAGCGATTTCATTTGTCAACTCACCAGCTAAGATTCTTTCAGGAATATTTCTGAGAAGAATGGAAAAATGGGTAGAAGGTGGGAATGTATTGGAGGAGAATCAGGCGGGTTTCAGGAGGGGCTATTCGACTGTAGATAATGTGTTTGTTCTGGTTTGTTCTGCATAGTATAATTCATTTTATAAGCTGAGCGTTGAAAAGAAAAAAACGTTCTGCTTCTTTATCGATTACAAATCCGCATTCGATCTTGTGGATAGAGAGGCTATCTATTTTATAAACTACACGGTTTGGGTCTTTCAAATAAATGCGTTCGTTTGATAAGAAACTTGTATAATGATACAAATGCAGTGATTTGGTGTAATAGGGGTATAACACATGGTTTTAATATCGAGAGTGGCTTAAAACAGGGCTGCTTGTTATCTCCTTTATTATTACTGCTGTTCATTCATGACATATGTGAGTCTATAGAGGGAGGCTTGACAATAGATAGATTCAGAATCAATAGTCCAGGGGTCTCCAACCTTTTTTATCCAAGGGCCACATTGTTAATTCTTGGGAGGCTTAGAGGGCCAATAACAAGGATGTACGTGGAATTTGACTTGTGGGGACACACACGACGGGGGATTTGGGGGGTGTAAAATTATTATATTTTCATTTGAATAATATGAGGAGTTTCAAGTTGGTTTAATTAAAACACAGGAAGAAACAAACCAATTCATTTCAATACAAAGTCCAATTTATTGAGTGTAAAAAGGTCATAAGAAAACTTAACAATGCATGAGTTTAGCAAGTTAAACAAAATGATAATAACTTTTTTATAGTGATAAGACAACTTGACAATACATACGAATTCACAGAGAGTTACCAACCTAAAAGAGAATAGTTATTTTTAGTGAGAAGATTTCATTTTTTCCACTTGAAATGTCCGCCCATCAAACTTTGTGGTTCCGATCATTAAAATTGTTTTAAAATGTTCATCTGATAAGGAAGTATTTGTATTTAACAAACTTCATTTTTTAAAATGTCTGCTCACACTTGTAGGTAGATCCAAAAACATAAGAAATAGCTTGAGCATGGTTTTTATGTTTTTAGAGTCTTTTTCTGGAAGAGACATGTCCAGTCCGTGCAGACCATTTGCTAATATCTCGCAATGGTTGATCGCTGCTTGTTTACAGCTAATTTTACGTCTATTAAGAAATGGAGTGGCTAGTAAGAGAAGAGTACTGAACTGACAGTTGTTGTCGAAAATGTGTATGAATATATATTTTTAAAAATCTGTAGCAATAACTCTCGGCGGGCCGGACAAAATCTATCTGCGGGCCGGATGTGGCCCGCGGGCCGTAGGTTGGAGAGCCCTGGTCTACTATATGCAGATGACTTGGTAATATTCTCAGACGATGCTACAATGCTACAAATGATGATAAATGAGCTGCGGAACTACTGCATACGCTGGAATCTTAGGCTGAATATGACATAATCTAAGGTAATGGTGTTTCGAAAAGGTGGAAGATTGGTGTAATAGAATTGGACTCAACACGAGCTTTATTCGACATTAAATATGTGTCTTAGTAACAGAGATAACAGATTATAAATATTACAGCTGTTTTATCATCACAATCTTCCCCCCTTAATATCAATCGGCACTCGTGGGGTATGGGGCGAGCTGGCGAAGTGAGACTGTCGATTCTCTGCCGTCGTTGTGGCGAACAAACGCATATTCAGGGTTACTCTTGATTAATTCAACTTTTTCAACTTGCGATTCTTGTTTTGAGTTTTTTGTCATCTTCTTCAACCATACTGGTCCAGGTGTCAATAGCCAGGTTGGTAATGGTTTTCCATTACTTGAGTTTCTTGCATGTAAAAACATCCGCTCATGTGGTGTGCAGTTGGTGCTTGTGCATAATAGGCAATGACTAGAGTTGTGTCGGGAGTATGAGGTAGATTGGCCGGATTCATTGGAACAAAGAGATAGGTGGGTTGAGATAGGTCAGCTCCTGATTGATTAAGATACGGGAAAGATTTAGAAGCGAATGGATAGGCAGAGCTGACTTGGCTCACTTCCCTTCAGTGTAAGCAGCTTTAAATAAAGATGAGTCTTTAATCAGAGATTACATCGATGATAGTAGTAAACGTCACTCCATTAGTATTATATTCAAAACTGGAGGAGCCCTTTTACCACTCAAGTATTAGTATTAGTATTAGTATTAGTATTAGTATTAGTATTAGTATTAGTATTAGTATTACCACTCAACTTAAGGCCGGAAAGACAGGAAGGCACTTATAGATGCTCCATGTGTAATAGTAATAAGTACGAGGATATATTTAATTTTATAAGTAGATGTAAACTTTTGGACAGAGGTAATAGAGTATTTAAATGGTAAAAGTTGGAGGAATCTAGTGTGATATGTGAAAGCTAAATTGAAGTACAGAGGAGAAAATAATAATAAATAAGTTCAATTACTGATTTATACCAGAAAAATAAGTTTAACACTTTTATCAGAAAAATAAGTTGTAGAATTATGAATATCAATTCAGAATAGGAAATTAGTTATTATTTCGATTCCATGCTTTCGATAATATTATAACGCAAGCCTTGCCACATTGTTTGTTTGTATTGTTCCTTGATTAATTAATTAATTGTGTAGGCTGTTCAAGATATTATAATTTTTTGCTCATTTTCTTCTGATCACCTAAAGTTTACAGTGGTTATTACTTTTTTCTCTCTCAACTTCGGCTGACAGCAGAAAATGCCAAGCTAAATGAACTTAGAACACTTATTGATATCATCAAGAGATACTATAATTTATTTATTGTGTTGTCTACTACGTATTATATACATTTAATATCAATACTGCTATAATATTGTCATGTGAATAAAGTTCTTTTCTTTCTTTTTTTCTAACTTAGAACACTTATTGATATCATCAAGAGATACTTATAATTTATTATTGTTTTGTCTACCACGTATATATACATTTAATATCAATACTGATATAATATTGTCATGTGAATAAAGTTATTTTCTTTCTTTCTATCATAGTTTCTAATAGTTTGAAATTCGCACTTTGCAGTGGTACCAAACGTACATCTTTAGGTAGAATATGCATTGAGTTATAACATATTTTGCGAAGCTGTGTAACATCGTAATAATAGCCGCTATTTGTAATAGCTCATATATTATCCATGTCCAATATGAATCAGCATATTGGAGATTCAGAGAATTGAGAAGTAGCATACAATCTGTTTCAAACCTGTATCATTTTTTGGAGAATTGCTTTATCAGGGAATTTTTAGCTATTAATCCATGTTGAGTTGAGCGGTGAAAAATATGTCGATTAGAAAATCAGCTGTGAAGCGGTATTGCTTTTACCATTGAGAGAATACAGCACAATAAACATATGAACAAGATTGAATATGGGATAGATAGATTACTCCATATATTTTCTCTATGCTTTCACCCAATAGATTCAGCAATAATTACAATTACAGTCCGAGATTCAATTTCCACCAATAATTCTAATAAATTCAACACAATATACATAGAAGAAATCAAAATACAAAATATAAAAATCAAAGATTAATTTCTAATAAAATACAAAAACAGGCTCCATGGTGGGGTGTGCTGAAAAGAAAGAAAAAAGGAAAAATATTTAGCCAACTATGGTTTCCCATGTAATAGGCAGGTAGAGCGTATAAAAGTAATGAATGAAGGGTGAAGAGGAGCGGGAAAGGAGAAGAAATTAGGAGAAGTAGGTAGGAAATAAGAGAGAAAAAATATGAGCAAAAATTGTGAGCGAGTATTCTTTCAACAAATATATCTAAAAGAAAATGGCCTTGCAGACAGTAGTTCATTAATTCATTAAGGGAACTGTACTTCACCTCAGGAAAACTGTTATTATACAGAAATTTATAACAAAAGCAGAAATTTCGAGATTCATACGTCGATATGGAAGAAAAAGTTACTGTAGATTAGTTGAAAATTCTAGAATATTTCCAAGTGCTTGTAGTGTTTCTATCACCCTTTTCAAATTCAAATACAAAAATCGAAGTCCAGTTATTTCTTCAGAATTCAAAGTCCAGGAATATAAATATAAGAATCATGAGTCAGATCTTACAGTCAGAGAGATATTCCTTTTAACAAGAAGAGGGGAAACTGATTAAATTTCCTTCTTCCACAGTTATTATAGCATGGACGGAGTAGTGAAGAGGATTGAGTATACTGCGCATGCGCATAATTGGATGCTGACACAAAAGTAGGGAGAATGCTGCTAGGTAGTGTGAGTGATTAGTAAAGGAAAGATCATCGGGCCTCTCTGTCTTCGAGAGAGAGAGTCGTATAAAGAGAAATATCTCTCGGACTTTATTCAATAATAGAACTGTACTTCACCTCAGGAAAACTGTTATTATACAGAAATTTATAACAAATAGTGGTCGATAATTTCTTTAGTGAGGTCCACGTTATAATGGTAGTGGAGAAAGATAGGTGAACAGCTTTGCCGATTCACTGTTTTGCCACTGACTTCTATGGAGGATAGCTGATACCAGTATATCTGATGTAATATTAAATGTCAATCCCTGTTTAAAATCATCAATTATATTCTATTCATCAAGAAAATATTTATTCAATGATTTATTTATAAAATTAATTTCTCATAATATTTAGATAAAATAATTTGTTAATAATGATTATATTTCTACATTGTTCAAAATGATCTGGAACATTGTGGAGCTATAGTGTGGTTATTGTTATAATGACAGTGTTTGTTTAGCAATGGTATTGCTATCCTTGTCTATCATTCAACAAAGCGGATAGCGCTATCTCTTTCTCGCTTTGCTCTGTTGCCAGATCGTGTTTCAAAAATGTAGAATTAACAAAATATTTCATCTTAATTATGAGAATCCATTACGAAATTATTGAAAAATATAATTTCTTGCTTAATGAAATATAATTGATCATTTTAAACCAGACTGAACAGTTAATATATCAATAAACCTGTATAAGCTACCGTCTATAGAAGGCATTGACAAGATATAGGATGGACAACGTTGTTCTCCTATCTTTCTCCACTGCCATTATGTAACGTGGACCTCGCTATAGATCATTGTGAAGCTAGAAAAGGATACCCTTTCTGCTTTGTCAGATGATAGACAAGGATAGCAGCATCAATGGTAATCGTATACTGCAATTACAACATGGACCTCATTATGATTCATGTTGACATGATATGACACTTTGAATTATTCTCTCTACTAAATTTAGGATATGAAGATGTTCAGGGCATGATTATTCCTGTCTCATCTTTCCATCATTGAAATATTTAGGCAAATAAATTAGTTATGAGTAATTATTAGCGTGCTTCATAATTGAATGGGTGTCACACTATGACTTAATCTCATCTGGTGTCACGCTATGACTAGTTTAATCTCATCTGGGGACAATTAGTGCACAAGCTGCTCAAATAGCTATCAAATTATGAAATGATATTCTAATTGGGAGGGTTGAGTTTCTCTAGATCACAGTTCATCCTGTGAGGTGGATGAACATAGTCTAGAGAATTCTGTTTAATCATATCTCAAAGTTAAAATGATATGCTAAGGAGATTAAAATTTTGCTTTTAAATGTGTTTTTTGCTACCATGTGTTTCAAAAAGAATTACCAAACTTTAACCAGTTATAATTATTTTATAAAATGGTGTACACAAACCAAATCTACAAAAAATTACTCACAGAAGTATCAAGTCCATGATGATTTGCCATGTTTTCTCAAAAATTAATAGATAACTTATCAATTTAAAATGTCTACAAAAAATCCTTTATAAACATAGAATTTTCTGTCGTATCATACCGTGACGTGTCGTCCCGGAATGTGAGTGTGAGCGCTGTTATCAGGTCTGGCTGCAACTGTCTACAAGGTTGATGGAAAGATACATTTTCAAGATGTTCGATGTTTTTGAACGGGTAGTATTATAGTCAAGTGTCTACTAACGTTAATGGAAAGATACATTTTCAAGATGTACGATGTTTTTGAACGGGTAGTATTATAGTCTACTAGACAGCTGATTTATGATGAATAATTCTATAGTCTGATTTTTACGGTAATATTCGGGTATGAAGGTGGCTCCTTTTTCCTTTTATATTATCCTTGAAATGCAAAATTTCCAAAAACCTTGTATATACGTCGACGCGCAATTTAGAAAGGAACATACCTGTCAAATTTCATGAAAATCTATCACCGCGTTTCGCTGTAAATGCGCAACATTCAAACATTTAAACATTAAGAGAAATGCCAAACCGGCGACTTGAATCTTAGACCTCACTTCGCTCGGTCAATAAAATGGTGTACACAAACCAATTCTACATCAAATTTCTCACAGAAGTATCAAGTCCATGATGATTATTTATAAGTGTTTTCTATGTGCCCTCCTTTTGAAGCTCGGACGAAATCTAGACAGTAGCCAAATTCATCCCAGACTGTTCGCGATATTTCTTCTCGGACTGAAGCAACTGCATCAGTTATCCTGGTTTTTAGCTCCTGGTTCAATATCAAGTGCTAAGGAAGGAACAATATGTTCCTTCAGCGGACAACATGTCCCTTGTATCAGTTGTATCGCCTACTGCATCAGTTATCCTGATTGATATATTTTGAATAATACTAGAATATCTCCATTTAAAAGCAAAAACCAAACCCCCTCACCTATCATTTCACTTTTGAAACATTAAACATAAGAGAATCATAAACATAACCTTTCAGGTTATTTTACTACAGGCGATTATTGATCCATGTCGCAACTGATACAAGGGACATGTTGTCCGCTGAAGGAACATATTGTTTCCTTCCTTAGCACTTGATATTAAAACCAGGAGCTAAAACCAGGATAATTGATGCAGTAGCTTCAGTCCGAGAAGAAATATTGCAAACAGTCTGAGATGAATTTGGCTACTGTCTAGATTTCGTCCGAGCTTCAAAAGGAGGGCACATAGAAAACACTTATAAATAATCATCATGGACTTGATACTTCTGTGAGAAATTTTTGTAGATTTGGTTTGAGTACACCATTTTATAAAATAAATATAACTGTTTAAAGTTGGGTCATTCTTTTTGGAACAACCGGTATATTGATATTATTTGGAATGTTTAGATAATTATTTGGATAATAAACACAAAGAACGGAATCGTTGACCAAACAGCTGATTATAGATTAACTGAGTCCCATATGAAATGAATATCACCCATTCTGAGAGAAACAGAAACAGGTGGGAAGTTATTGACCGAGCGAAGTGAGATCTAAGATTCAAGTCGACGGTTTGGCATTTCTCTTAATGTTTAAATGTTTATATGTTGTGCATTTCAACGTCGAAGCAATCCAGCTGCTAGACAACGGAGGATTGGTGCGGAGGCTCAAAAGGAGGAAGCCATATGAATTAGTGTAGTGCAAGTGGTTTCAAGTGAAAAAGCAGAGCAGTGATTGAGTGAAACAATGAAATCATCCCTTATAGTACTATTATTTAATTTAAGTACATAATATTATCATTAGCAGTAAGAGATTCTGGTGAGAGTTTCACTGTATTTTATTATTATTTAGTAGGTTAGGTTCGATAAAATTTTCTCATTAGTCTCATGACTAGATAGCAATAGTAAATAAATAAAAAATAAAAAATATGTTGCGCATTTACGGCGAAACGCGGTAATAGATTTTCATGAAATTTGACAGGTATGTTCCTTTTTAAATTGCGCGTCGACGTATATACAAGGTTTTTGAAAATTTTGCATTTCAAGGATAATATAAAAGGAGAAAGGAGCCTCCTTCATACGCCAATATGAGAGTAAAAATCAGACTATAGAATTATTCATCATAAATCAGCTGTTTAGTGGATTATAATACTACCCGTTCAAAAACATCGAACATCTTGAAAATGTATCTTTCCATCTACGTTAGTAGACAGTTGACTATAATACTACCCGTTCAAAAACATCGAACATCTTGAAAATGTATCTTTCCATCAACGTTGTAGACAGTTGCAGCCAGACCTGATAACAGCGCTCACACTCACATTCCGGGACGACACATCACGGTACGATAGGACAGAAAGCTCTATAAATGTTTATTTAGAATTTTTTCTAGACATTTTAAATTGATAAACTATTTATTAATTTTTGAGAAAACATAGCAACAGGTCAATGTAACTTACTGAGCGCGAGGTCTACTGTTCTACACTATTGGTCTACAGAACTAATAGTGATAAAAATTCTGATTATTATCTCACTTCATCCCGTTTATGTTGCAGGCTGATACACAGGGAGTGTATAAGTTGCGACGTGGATCAATTGCCTCAGTAGAAAAAGCTGAAGGGTTATGTTTATGAATGTTTCAAAGGTAAAAAAGGGTAATTTTGGGGTGGGGGGGGTAGGTTTCTGCTTCCAAATGAAAATATTCTGGTATTATTCAAAATCTATCATTTCATGATACTGTATCCACAAAGCAACGGGAACTAGACGTATTGAAATTTCAAAAATATGAGAACTTTGCAAAGATCTGATTCGAGATGAACTGCAATCCGAGATGGAATGAATTATTCACCCTTCTTATCATTATTTATTGATTCATACAAAAAGTACATCATCAAAATGATAGGGAGAGAAGAAATAAGGTAACTCTGTGCTATTCTTCTCCCAAATTTAGATCATGTCAGGCCTACATATATCCGAAAATTATATTATAATAATATATTATATGATTAAATATTATATTGAAGTACAGTAGATCATCGATTATATTGATTGAAATCCCTTTGAAACCCAATCTATTTTATTTCAACCGGCTTATCAGCTCGTCGCAAGCAAGGTGCAATACAATAATAATTATATTGATGAAAGATTTGAGTTACTGTATTGATTACACAATGGGCCATTTGAATAAAACCGAAGCATATGCTCATGAGCATGATTATGAAGCATAAGGTTTTGCTCATGAGCATTAGGTAGAAGCATAAGCATTTGCTCATTTTTATATGAATAAGCTTTACCTTATACTCTTACCTTATGCTCCTGAACTCTGGAGCAAATGCTCACGTATTTTAAAGATTTTTCATCAGCTGATTCGCCTTTGTGGCCTTACTTTGTTTTTATAGCTCACGTAAACTCTAAATATGCAAGTAGGAGACACCGCTTGTGTTTGCGTCGTCTGCTCTGATTTCTATTTATGAATTGAGTTTTTGGTTAGTTGAGTTTAGTATCCAGCGTGGAATAATATAATCTCTATAATAATCTTCAGTATAATATCATAATAACAATAGCCTCTTATAATCGTCTACACTCTCATCTTCTTAAATGCCTATTCCCTATTTTGTGATGACTTTTATATCAGCTATCTTTTGTATTTATTCTTTTGTAGGAATAATGGTGATATATATCATGGCTGAATCTATAAAGAGTTTAATAGTTTTCAACTATTGGTTGTGATCGTATCTGGTATAGTTTCCTATTCCTCATATGGATTATTAGTTGATCCATTTTACTATGAGCAGAAGGTGAAAAGCTGCTCTAGACTTCATTCGCTTCAAAAGTTGAGCAAATACTCTAGTTTATTCATACAATTTTGAGTACAAGCTTTTACTTTTGAGAAAATGCTTGATTTTTTGATGAGCATGAGCAAAAGGTTTGCACACGTTTATTCATAAGCAAATGCTCCACATTTTAGAAGTATAAGCAAATGCTCAACTTTATTCATATGGCCCATTATGCTGTATGTTTTAATTAGAATATGAATGGAAGATAAGTGTATAAAAGTCATCATATTACTTTTGTGTAGTTGAGAAGTTGATATTGTGGTAATTATTCATATTAAATCAAAATACTAAGAAATTGTCAAAAACCACAGATTTATTGATAGTTAGAAACTTCAACTTCTAACTATCAATAAATCTGTGGTTTTTCACAATTTCATAGTCTAGTCATCATATTACAAAGAACACGTACTACTAAAGTCCGAGAGATTACTTTCAACATGAAGAGGGGAATCCGATTTCTGGTTGCACAGTTTGTAGCATGGACATAGTAGTGAAGAGGATTGAGTATACTGCGCATGCGCACAATTGGATGCTGACACAAAAGTAGGCAGAATGCTGTTAGGTAGTGGCAGTGATTAGTGAGAGAGAGAAAAAGTAATATATTATTTATCGTTCATCAAATACTGTAGGCTAGAATACAAAGTTTTAATTACGTCTACACTTAATAGCTAGGGTAAAATCGATTTATATATCGATTATCCGGTTCATCAGTTATCCAGACGCTGTCATGCATCTATAAAGCCTGGTTTTCACTAGTACAGTTTGTGGTCGAGTAACTAACTAACTCTACCGAGCTAACTCTACTCTACTTACTTGGTCGAGCAACTGTTTTCACTACAATTGAGAATAGTAGGTGAAGTGTGTTGTCTAGTGAACAGAACTAACCATAAAATTTCAATACTTTTATATAAATTAACACTTTAATAAATTGATACATTTTAATAAATGTTAAATAGACGTAACAACTTGGTGTTCTACAACATTCAAGAGGAGAACGGGGAGAAGAGTTACATGTGCGAAGTCATAATCGAGGATATTACAGTATTATAACAAAGTTGAATGTGAATGTGGAGCCATACGACATAGAGCGAGCGCATAGAATTGGTCGTCGAGCTGCAAACGGTAGGCCAATTATTGTAAAGCTTTTGAATTTTCTAGAAGAAAATCTAGAAATCTTAAGTCAGAGACGGAGATTGAAAGTCTGTAATATCGTAGTAGAAGAGGATTTCACGACTCGCGTCAGAGGTACACGTAGGGAACTAAAAATATTCTTGTTGATTGCTAGGAGAGATGGATATCACGCTTTTTTTACAATACGACAAATTTATAGTCAACGGTCGCCCTTATTCGCTGGATAAGCTGACAAGTAAATTTGAAAGTAGGAGCGGTCAGGATCTGGGAGGTGATTATGAGAATAAAATAAGGGTGGATTCATGTATAAACTCTGCTTCAGTTGAGGATAGATCTTCGGCATCGTTCCAAATTATAAATGAAGAGACAATTCAGGTCGTCCACGAAAGTCTATCACAAATATCTTCAATCCAAAATGAATCTATTAGTCAATTGAGGAGTTGGGTGGAAAAACGACCTGAGTCAAGAAATCAAGTTTTGTGTAAATTGAGTTTGAAATATTTAGTACACATCTTCATTATTTCATCAGAATGCAATATTCTTGCAAGTATATTTCAAACTCAATTTTGAGTTGATCATACTTGAGGCTAGTGGCTAATCGATGGCTGCTTCCTATTTAGTACATAAATAAAGTACTAAATCAATCAATCAATCAGCTACTTCTTTTGTAAGAAAACAAAATAAGGATTTCACTGGCTGCTGGCTCACAGCTTGTCAGCTGAATAATTTCAGGTTTGCCACACAAACAAAAAGTTTTCACAACTCAATCATTTTTCAAGATACAACAACATTTTATGTACCAATCTGTTCAGAATTAAATGGCGGATAGAATGAAGCGTGTTGCGGAAAAACGACACGAGTGGCCTCGGGTCGTTTTTCTACCCAGCTCCTCAATTGTCTCAGACTGCGGCATCGAGATCGAAGATGGAAGCAAAAGCGCTCATCCACGTGGAAGGGGACAACCAAGTCAAGAAACCTAATCACTATGCGAGCCCGAGGATCAACTCAGATGGTATTTCCAGGGTGCTCCGGTCTAATACGGCGGCAGCGGGGTCACGAATAAATGCGGCAAAGTCCTCGAGGACTCCTGCAACAAAACCTTCTGGAATGAAAGCATGGCTGGCAGGAGGAAAACCTTCACACCCTCCCGCCGCAACACATCGTCGAGGAGCTGCCGGCGACCCTCACAATAGCAGACGGGGAGGACTGGAGAGAGCAGCAGTAGGCCTACTGCCAATCAGCAACAAAGCAGCTCGATCCTGAAGCGAGGAGATGGAGGTGACAAGTAGAAAAGCAAACTAAGTCAAGGTATAATCGACAGAGAATATTCCCGAATATTTAAAAATTCTACTTTGGAACTCTCATGGTGTTAAAAACTTTCTGAATTTAGATAAAACCGAAACGGAACAGTTCAAAAAAGAAGAGAGAGATTTAAAAAATATATATATTATATGAACCAACTACAATTGGAACGGATTGTATATTCTTCAATATAAGACATCCACTTATCGATGAAACAGTAGATTTGTTAGAGTTAGAGAATAAACTGAGAAGGCTAAAGAATAGTAGTGCACCGGGCTTGGATATGATTTCATACGAATTTTAGTTTTCGAAGGAAAAGAGTTGATGATTCACCTATTCAATTCAATATTAAAGACGTGTGAAATTCCAACAAATTGGTCAAGGCTTGAAATATTCTTGCTATTCTTGCTTTCTTTAACAAATAGCACAAAACCACACATGACAACAATGAAGCTTCATAATTGTGATAGAAATAGTAACAATAATTGTAATTGCCCACTAATAGAACGCTCTGACATTATAAAGTATTTAGGAATAATAATAGATGATTCATTGAAATGGAACAAACACATAACATATACAACTGCCAAAATAAGGAAGCTTATATACAAATTCTATCAAATAAGGCGTATCATAGACAAAGAAATGTAAAAAACTGTACACTAACATTAGTTGAATCTCTTTCAAGGTACGGTCTGTTAGTTTGGGGTGCAGCTAACTTCAGTTTTATAGATCCATTATTTAAAACTCAAAAACGCATTTTGAAAATAATGGGAAACAGGGAAATCCGGTTTCCGACTGTAGAATTATTTATAGAAAATAGAGTACTCACCGTTAGACAATTGTATATATTGTTGTTATTAGGGTATATGAAAAAAACATCAAAATAGGAACCATATCATAAATCATAGCCATAATACTAGAATAAGAGAACGTTACAATCAAGAAGTACCACGAATGAATACAGCATTTGGGCAAAGATCACAAGGATATTAAATTTAGGGCCTACAATATCTAATAGAATACCATTAGAAATCAATGGAGAGGAAAATTTCAATAGCTTCAAAAGAAACATTAGACATTGTTATTCAGTATTGGGATACAAAGTAGTGAGGAACTAATAGTAAGTACGATTTAGATTTAAGTAGTATTCTTTCTAAATAAGGTAATTTATAGGTAGAAAATAGTATCTCGGTTTAGTATAATTGTACTAGGTGATGCTTAGGGTAATAGATATAGTTTTAGATTTTATGGAATTTTTGTATTATCTGTTGTTGCATAAATTTGTATTAATTTGATAACTTCGACACTTATATTATATAGTGAGGTATCATTTTGTAAACCTTGAATATTGTTATATTTTCGAAAATGTATGAGAAAATAATATGTAATGTTCCTGAATTTATGAATAAACTCCTTTGGATGTGTCGTCCAACATTCAGAGATGTTATTATTATTTAAAAATGGCTGTAAACTGGATTCCAAGAACTACAGAGGTATAGCTATTGCAAATTGTATCCTCAAACGTTTCACCGGCATAATAACAGACAGATTGGCACTGTGGGCGGATGAGTGCGGAATGATGGAGGAGAGTCAGTCGGGTTTTCGTGAAGGCCGTTCATGCGTTGACAATATATTTGTACTGGACACAATAGTTAAATATTATATGCAATTTTAAAAAAAGAAAGTATACGCAATTTTCATTGATTATGAATCGGCGTTCGACTCCGTCCCTCATGATCGTCTTTGGCAAAAATTGAGAGCACTTGGAATAAGTAGGAGAATTAATAACATCTTTCAAAACCTGTATTGTACCTGGACTTTAGTAGTTGGAGAAAGTCCAAAGGGGTTTATTCTGAACCAAAGCAATTACTAAAGGCGTGTTGCAGGGTGACCCTGCCAGCCCCCCTCCTCTTCTCATCTTTCTCATCTTTCTTACTTTTCTCCTTATTTCATTCTATTATCATCTTAATTTATATTATCTAATTCAATTCTGTTTTAACTTCCAACAGTTTAATGTTTTCATTTGTAAAACTTATATTCTTGTTTATTTGAATACTGTTGTATCTTGTTTACTTGTTTTGTATTGTACTGTTGTTTAGTGCAACGGGTCTATCGAGACCTAGCACGTCATAATAAAAATCAATCAATCAATCAATCAATCTTTGCCCTCTACACATCAGGTATAGAGTAGATTTTTAGAGAGAGATGATTGCATGGCATATTCAAATAAATTCTGGCTGATAGCATTTCAGACGTGCGAAATAAATTGAAATGTTTGGACCAATACAGTGCAAGAGTAGGTCTCAAGGTGAATGCTAACAAAACCAAAATACTGAATTTCCATAGAGGTCGATCAAGCAAATGTCATAAAACCAGTATCAAGCTAGGGGAGGAAAAAATAGAAATTGTGTAGCCAGTATAATTATTTAGGAGTTATATTTCAATCTCCAGGAAGATATACAGAGATGTTGAGACGATCAATAAGTAGGGGTAAAGCGGAATCAACATTGGCGATTAATGTTTAATCTAGAGTCAGATCAGGGAAATGGATAGAAAGGATGAAGTTATTTGATACCGTTGTCATTCCATCCTGCCTATATGGATCAGAGGTTTGTGGTTTGGGTTATAAGGAAGCAATAGAGAAAGCACAGTTATTCTTCTTGAAACGTCTACTGCTGCTGATCCGGTCGACGCCGAGTTGGAGTGTCAGATTGGAGACTGGTAGGCCGAAACTCAAGATTCATGTCTCTAGATCATGCCTTGATCAGAGTTGTAAACATGACAGAGTCTAGGTACCCTCATGGGTGTTATCGTCTTCTATTAAAAGAAATCTGGTGTGGTACACTCACACAACTTTCCTTGCTCATTGAACTGTAAGCCTCATTCTTAAACGAGAATAATTTAGGGGAATAACATAATGACGATTGGCGGCAACATATTTGAAACTAAGATCAGACTTCTGTATATGTGTATATATAATTGTTTTAAGAGTACTTTTCCTTTGTGTAAATTGTGAAATTCGATGATTTTTTGAAAGTCGTCAAAACAGCTGTTCTACAGATGAAATATCTCGACTGTGTTCTTTTTACTCTACCTACTCTGTTCTACTCTACCTACCTACCTCATCATGCACGAGAAGGAGGTTACAAAGTCCATTTCTCTAGGATGGGATGGAACCACCATTAGTTTTCCAGGAATGAGACTCATGTCAGTTCATAGGGCTTATAAATAGCTATCCATGGTATAAATTTGAAGAGAATCGTTAAAGCCGTTCTCGAGAAAACCGTGAAAAGCATGTTTTTTTTTAGTAATTATCTGCCATTTTTCTCAAGAATATTACGGAGCTCCTGCAATTTTCCCAGAAATGAGACTCATGTCAGTTGATAGGGCTTATGAATAGCTATTTATGGTATAAATTTGAAGAGAATCGTTGGAGCCGTTTTCGAGAAAAACGTGAAAAACAAGGTTTTTTAGTAATTATCCACCATTTTTTCCGCCATCTTGAATTGAATTTTATTGATTTTCTTATTGTCGGATCCTCATGGTATAAGGACCTCAATTTTAAAATTTCAAGTCGATCGGTTAATTAGGAATTGAGTTATCGTGTTCACAGACACACACACACACACACACACACACACACACACACACACACACACACACACACACACACACACACACACACACTCACACACATACACACATACACACACACAGACGAATACCCAAAAATCATGTTTTTGGACTCAGGGGACCTTGAAACGTATAGAAAACATGAAATTAGGGTACCTTAATTTTTTTGGAGAGCAATATTTTCCTCACCTATGATAATAGGGCAAGGAAAGTAACAAACTTGGAAGGTAATTGGAGGTCTTATATGAAGAGGGAGTTAGAAACTGTTTCGGTATTTATGGACGGAATATGAATTTGATGCAGTAGATCTGCTGAATAACAGAAATAGAATCCTGGAATTGTATTCGGGGAGGATGATAAAGGAGGAAAGATGTAGGTCTGATAATTCTCAAATGTCTCCTTTGTATAGAATGTTCAATCCTGATTCAGTACTGGGAGATCAGCTTACTTTTCAGCTGCCAATTCTAATGATTAGGTGCGTGACACAATTGAGATTACCTGCAAAAAGTACATTCATTCAAATTAATGGTAACAGGTATCAAATTGACCCACAGAAAATATGCCCCGCTTGTGAATCACACTTACAAACAATTCTGCATTTTCTTCTTATTTGTCCCTCTTATGAAGACCTCAGGATTCAATACATTGCGTCCCATGTTCATAATATAGTTCAGAACGTTGATAAAATAATGGTTTAATTATCTTATTTGAATGTAGAGAAAATTTAACATGTTTATCAATATACTACTAGGCACTGGCTAGGTGGGATACTATTTATTTTAATTAATTTATTTATTATTATTGTGCAGAATACTACAGTCATAATATAATTATGACATTGGAGGGAAAAATAGGCTGAGCCTGTACTATTTCTCTCCAAAAATTTTGATAAAAAGTTAATGTTGTCCAAAGTTTGAGGTTATGATATCACACACTGCGTCTTCACTTGATTTTTGACCCAGGAATAATATTTAAAGATTTTGAATTTTGAAGGTTGACATAATACTTTAAATGAATCAAAGAATGTATCACAATGAATAAAAAACTTTAGAAATATTACACTTACTTGAAAAATTTGAATACAAAATCACAAACTTACTCACTATTAGTAAGAGTTACAGCTTTCTTACAGCTGTTCGATTAAAATGGTCTCTGAAATCGTTAGGGCTACATAATCAATAACGATTCTTTTCGATGAAAATGGTAATTTTTATGGAAATATTTTTAAATGGCTATTGTTAATTGAGAAGGTTCTTTTTATTGAAAGTGAAGTCTGTAAACTAAACTCAAGGCATACTGAATGCACTCGAATCAAGAGACTTTTTCATTTAGGTTAAGTTTTATCAGTTTCATCCCCATTTCCCCCGTCATGTGTCGTTCTGAGGTCGGTTCACGATTGGTCTGCTGCTTCCATGATGCCTCTTACTGACACGTCAGCTCGCTCGCCCTCAAGTAGGTATGATTATTTCAATAATAGTAATAATGACGCAGGTATGTTTCTAGCAAATAAGCTCCACTCTTTCAAAAAACTTTTCAAGGCTGCTCACCTCAACGTACAATCCCTCAGTTGCCACATTGATGAACTCAGAGCAATCTTCCGTTTTCAGGACTTCAATATAATCGGAATTTCCGAATCATTTTTGAAGCCTAGTATTTCATCAAATTTTGTTGCATTGCCTGGATATAATCTTTTCCGGAATGATAGATTAAATAAAGCTTGTGGGGGTGTAGCAATTTATGTGAAAGATGGTATCAAAACAAAAGTTTTAATCACATCTAAACAAGAGTATTGTTCTAGACCAGAGTTTATGCTACTTGAATTATCCTTATCTAGTAATGATAAATTACTCGTTGGTATCTGTTATCGCCCACCAAAAATAGGTCATTTCACAGATTTCGAAAATGCCTTGCTTTCTCTTATGCCTTGTTATAACCGTAAACTAGTTATGGGGGATATGAACACCGACTTGAACATGACAAATCGTAACTTTGACTACTTTCAACTGACTACAATTTTCCAATGCCTAAACATGACTATTTTACCCCTCGATCCAACTCATCATACTAATGAATCAGACACACTCATTGACCTTCTCATTGTTAGTGATCCCAATGAGGTTGTTCAAGCAGGCCAAATCTCAGTCCCAGCTATTTCTAGACATGATTTGATCTACTGTGTACTCTCCCATAAGATACCCAAGCCAGAACAGAAATTATCACTTATAGAGACTTCAAAAACTTTGATGAAGCCGCCTTCCTGACTGATGTGGCTCAGACTCCATGGCATCAAATTGAAGCATTACCCTCAGTTGATGACATGGTCAAGACTTTCGAGAATTGGACTTTGACTTTGTATGACAAACATGCACCTTATGTGACAAGGAGGATTAATAGAAAACGACGAGTACCGTGGATGACTGAAGACATACTTAAGATGATGGGACGTAGAGACAAAGCACATAGAAAATTTAAAAAGACATTTGACTTGGACAGTTTATAGGAGTATAGGAGCCTTAGAGCCTTAGCCTTACTATACTTGGAGTATAGGAGCCTTAGAAATAGGGTTAAACAGGAATTACGGAACTCAAAGATTAGGTACTTGAATTCGTTTATGACAAACAATAGACAAGACTCTAAATCACTTTGGCAGGGAATAAAAGAATTCGGGCTTGGCAAACAGAAATCGAATCCACAAATTGACTTACCATTGAATAATATAAATGACCATTTCGTTTCACACTCTAACCAACGCGACGAAGTTGTCATTGCTAATCATATAGATGATCTTGAAGAGCAGGTTACAAACTTAGATTTACCAATCACTGATCAATTTTATTCCCATCCAATCTCAGAAGAAGACACTTTCAGAGCAATTCAACGTATTCATAGTAATGCTACGGGTGTAGACAAAATTCCTATTAAATTTATCAAGAAGATGTTATTTGCTGTTTTACCAACCATTACATACATTTTCAACAAGTCACTTGAAGAAGGCATTTTCCCTGAAAACTGGAAGTTTGCTCTGGTTCACCCTCTAAATAAAGTTCCATCACCCAATAAAGTTGAGGATTTTAGACCAATCAGTATTTTACCTGCATTGTCCAAAGTGCTAGAAAGACTCATTCATGCTCAAGTTGTAAAATTTCTAGACAACAATAGTAAGCTTCATAACTTTCAATCAGGCTTTAGAAAATTCCATTCAACTGAGACAGCTCTGCTTCGTGTCACTGATGATATAAGGTTAGCTATGGACCAAAGAAAATGCACCATCCTCACCCTATTTGATTTTTCTAAAGCATTCGATACTGTTGATCATACAGTCCTTCTGAATAAGTTGGCTATTCTTGGTTTCAGTCGCAACTCGTTAGTTTGGTTTAAATCCTATCTATTAGGTAGGAAACAATGTGTATCTGTCGGTGACAAAAAGTCAACTTGGAAGACCGTTATGCATGGAGTACCACAAGGTTCAATTTTAGGCCCTCTCCTCTTCACTTTGTATGCTAATGACCTTTCTTCCATTATCAAATTCTCCAGTTTCCATACTTATGCAGACGACCTTCAAATCTATTTAAGCTGTCCCATAACAAAAATTAATGAAACAGTTGGAATAATGAATCAGGATATCAATTCGATAGTGGAATGGACAAAGAAAAATGGCCTTAAGCTTAATCCCATCAAAACACAACCCATTATAATTGGATATTCTCGTCTTATAAACTCTATTGACCTTGAATCGATTCACAAAATTAGTGTAGACGGTAATGACATTCCTTACTGTAGCTCAGTTAAAAATTTAGGCATCATTATGAATAATACTCTTGACTGGTCAGAACAAGTGAACAAAACTTGTAAAAAGGTATTCTCAGCCATGCATGCATTGAAGAAAATGCACGATATCCTCCCTAGAAACATTAAATTATTATTGGTTCAATCACTCATCTTCCCACATTTAATGTATTGTAATTCTGTTCTTAACGATATGCAAGTCACTCTGAATGATAAACTACAGCGTTGCCAAAATTATTGTCTACGTTTCGTCTACTCTCTCCAACGCCATGATCATATCACCCCAGCCCACATTGCTAGTTCAACATTGAAGCTTCCCGATCAGAGGCTTTTTCGAATAGTCAAGCTTGTTAGAGATATCTTGAAACACGGTAATCCGAACTATTTTAAAGATGATTTCAAATTGTCTCTGAAGGTAGGAGGATAGATGCTTCACATACTAGAACCGGAGAAAGTACTTTAAGGATACCCAATCATCGAACTACTATTTTCACAAAATCCTTCTTAGTCAGTGCCTGTCGTGCATGGAATACACTTCCTGTTTCTATCAGGTCTATCGAGAGCCGAGCGAGCTTCAACTGACTTTAAAAAAACATATTTTGGAACAAATGACTGAAATTGTACGGCCCTAGAACGTGAGCCACAAATGGCGACCACGTGCTCTCCTAAAATTTAAAAATTGTAGATATATGTATTTGTTGCAACACGTGCTCTGAACATATTGTATTTAGGAATATGAACGCTCGAAGAGCTAGAATAATAAGAAGAACCGTTCTCAAAACTATTGAGAATGCATTTGAATAGCTTACCTAGCCAGATGACTGGGGTTATTATTCTTTTCAAAGTAGTTTGAGACAAAATCATTCTTTCATAGAAATTTGCTAACAGTATTCAAACGTCAGTCACAGACACGTTTACAATAGTAACCACATGGCCCACTGTGCTTTGTGTGAACCCTTGTATATATCTATAGCATAAGTTGATGGCAGGTGAATGAAGATTGTGAATAGCGATATAGATATATAGTTAGGAGAGAAGTAAATATAGATATTTAAGTTAGTTTACAATGTAACCACGTGGTTAGCATATGCTACAATTTTACCACGTGGTCAGCATATGAATATTATTGAAGCAATTATTTGATGATCAGTTATTTGAATGGTGATCACATAAAACGATAAACATGAGTAAATGTATTTATAAATTAGGTCATGAAGTAGATTAGGCTATATGTATAAAGTATTCAACAAATATAATGTTGTACAATAAATTATAATTTAATAATTATTATAAGCTAATTAAGTTAGTTGAATCCGAATTCATAGGCTAAGGACAAATTTGTAAATAGAATAAATTAGGTATATTTGATTGAAACATGTTGACAATGAGTATGAGAAACCTGCTTAATTAATTAAGTAGTAATTAATGGGTATCTTATTAATTTGATTTATTCAACTCGATTGTAATGATGTACTGTATGACTTTGTATTTTGTTCATTTCATGTATTTATTATTGAAGTATTTCAATATTAGATTTATAAGATTGATTACTGTATTAATCAAATCAATGCATTCAATTGTCAGTATCCAAACTTTAGAGTTTAAATATTGATAAAATATATGATATCATTTGTTTTAATAATGAAGGGGAGCCATAGTTTAAAATGATATAACATAATAAACATTATAGTGAATTCAAATTGATATTTGAATTCAATTTGTAAGCAGAATATTAGCTGATGAGTTTGAGGGTAGGCGGAGCTAGAGGGCGAAGGGTGATGAGGGGTGGAAAATCGTGGTGCTAGTATATATGCAGGCAGACCATGCCTTGCAAGTTAGTTGCAGAGTTGCAGTTAGTGGCATTTGAGTGGCAGTTAGAGGCAGTTGAGTTGCTGTTAGTTGCTGTGTTCAGTGTAGGAGTGAGTTTTTGGTTTCAGACTTCAATTATCCTATAGGGAATTGACTGAGCCAGGTAAAGATTGTATTTAGAATTTTCAATTTTTCTCATTTCAAATCCACACCACCCCACCCTAAAAAAGCCCAAATAACTATATCAAATTACATAGCATCAAAGTAAACAGCAAATTTAATTATTTAGCTCTTCTAAATACAAATCTGTAGATACAGTTTTAATTAACTTCTTGAAGCTTACAGTTGAAATTTTCTTCTAAGCACAAATAATAGTTTTTTAAAGCAAGGCTCCCCTAATCATATTCATTCATTAAAATTTATCAATTCTCTTATTTTTGACTATAATCATATTTTTAACTAGAGTTGTTCAATACTTTGATTTTATATCTTATTTTTCAAGTAACCTGTTAAAATAGGAACTGTTTGTTAAAATTTGTTGTATGAAATTAAAACTTGAACTGTTGTACTTTCAAAAACTTAATCATCTTGTATTTATATCTAATCATTACTATATTTTTGATCAATTTTTTATAAATTCATATAAATTTAAAGTTCAATAATAAATTCATAATTAACCTTTGTTTTGCCTTTCACTTTATACATTCCCTTACACACGACCCTGATCTATTTATCTTTATCTTTTCTTCAATACTATTATAGGTTCAGTGAGTGAAATATAAGTATCCACACAGTGAGTGAAGTTACAGTAAAGTAATTATTTTATCAATTCATAGTAATTGATTGGCGCCGGGCAAAATACCGTATAGAGTGAGGGAGTTCGAAACCCACTCTAAACAAAGACCGACAGTGGGAAAGAGTTCAAACGATCACATGACAACCATCCCTCACCCATTCCACCAATACAATCACCTTTAAACCATGTTATAGAACGAATTGTATATATATATATATATATATATATATATAATATATATATATATATATATATTATATAAACTCATGTTATTTCAATTATCCACTGCATACTGCTGTATATTACTGAAATTTGATAACCCTGATCTACTTTCAGCCTACTTCATTTTATTAATCAATTATTTCATCTTATCTACCTATATAATTATTTTACTCTATCAATTTTCTGTTTTTTTTTCTCCTCAATATTCATATTGATTAAAACTTTTACAATATGTCCATTAATAAATAAATCCTTAGTTTAAATAACGAAATTAACGTTTTGGTAGAGAGTTAGTGGGGAGGATATTTTTAATATTCTTCCCAAAGAATGGACATTGATATGTCCAAAGCTCCGCCAATTTATGTAGATGCATAACAATATGATTATTATCTATAGTTATTATATTACAAATTGCTTTTTCATATCATATACAGTTCAATAGTTATTTTCCTAGTCTATATTATGTAAACTCATCTATAATTTTGCTGTATTGTAAGCTATTGTATATAAGTGTATAAGCCAGTATATATTGTAATCTACATAAATAAAGTACTCAATCAATCAATCAATCAACTAATTGAATTAATTTGATTGTATGGTAATACGAATAAATTAAAGTGGTATTGACAATATCAACATCTTATTCTTTCACCTCATTGAATTAGTTAACTGAAATTGTTAAGTTTTCTGAGTTTATTGGATTTGTTGAATGTATTAAATTTATTGGATTTGCTGAACGTGTTGAATGTATTCAAGTTACTGAGTTATTTGAATGTGTTGAATCTATTTAATTTATTGATGAGGAATTACCTTGTACCTTCTAATGTGAGCTTGTTGAATGTTAGCAATTAATAGTAATATTGTTTATTGATTGTAATGTGGGTACTTTCATTGTTCGTGGTTGTATGCAAATTTATAATTGGCTCTTGTTATTATAGTGAGGTCCACGTTATAATGACAGTATTTGATCAACTTTGGTTTTGATATCCTTGTCTATCATTCGACAAAGCCGGTGGTACTATCCATTTCTAGGTCCACAACGATGCCAATTATGTTTTTGACAGTGTAGAAATATAATTAATTAATTCAGAGAATCGGCATCTATATTTTTCTATCTTTATCCACTGTCATTATAACGTGGACCTTACTATAGTTTGATATATTGCCAAACATCTTGTTTATGTGGTTTAATCTAGTCATTGTTAGAATTTGTTATACTCAACTCATTTGTATGGTTATACCGTGTATAAATAAAATGATTTATTTTCATATTATTATAACATTTCAATAAATAACAATACTTCTTAAACTTGATAGCCTACGGCACGACTCTACTCTACTAGCTCGACACTGTTTTCATTAGCATAGTAGTGCTAGAGTAGAGTGAGAAGCGGTGGTGGGGGAAGGCAAGTGATAGAGTACTATCTCACGGCGCTATACCACTCTACTCTACTAGAAACTAGTACTCTACCATGACTCTACTCTACCATAAACGTTTTCATTGGGAGAGTTCACAATATAGTTCGTACTTGCCCAGGAAAATCTACCACTAACTCTACTAATGAAAACTAGGTTTAAGTCAGGATAATCGGTGCTCCACGTGAATTATTCATAGAATTCATATCACTCTACTCTACTAAAAACTAATACTCTAACATGACTCTACTCTACCATAAACGTTTTCATTGAGAGAGTTCACAATATGGTTAGTACTTGCCCAGGGAACTCGACCACTAAGGGCCGTTTGCACAGTGTAAGTTTAAGCTAAAGCTTAAACCAAATCTGGATTTTTTTTGGTTTAAACTAAAATTCCGTTTGCACAGTATCAGTTTAAACTCTGTGTTGAGTTTAAACTCTTGGAAAGTTTAAACCTCCAAAGCAGGAGGTTTAAACCAAATAATTTGGATTAACTTGACATCTGTAAAGATTTGATGGGGAAACAGCTGATAGTAATTATTTTTCGACAGTTGTTTTTAATGCTTCTGTAGACGATAGTTATTATTAATTTAGGTTATAGTGAATCATTATTTGAATTTAAAATAATTGTAATGGAGGAATTGATAGAAGTTTTTAATGCGATTGATAATGACGACTGCGAAGAAATTTTGAAACTGAGAAAATTGGGCAAAAAACAAATAATTTTAATTTCTGGGATGAAAGAGAATTTTTTTAACGGTTTTGCTGAGTACAGCAACTGCCAATTTAGTATTTTGATTGAATAAACCACTTGATAGAAATTAAGACAGTTTTTAACAGTGATCTTCGATTAGAAAACATGTTTTTAATAACACATAAATGAGATATATTGCTTCGAGAGATTTCAATAAACGAGGAAGACCGTAGTAGATTCAAGCGTAACTAAGATAACATTTTATCTTACATTCTAAAATATATTTTCTGGTGCCAACTAAACATAAGTTTTCAAAGAATTTCTTGATCGCTTTTCACTTTTATAACCGTACAGCTTACAGCTCTGTGGATTTTGAATAAGAACAAGAAAATACTAAAGTAGTAGCTACATAACCTCAAATTACTGATGGTTTGTAAACAAATAACAAACTCCCTGTAAAAATCAGTCTTCCTGATATTATAAACGATGTCAATCTATTACCAACTAAACGCTAAACTAGTTTAACTTAAACTGAATTAGTAAATGCACTGAGAAAACCGATTCAAGTTTAAACTTTCAGATTAACTTAAACTCGATTAACTTAATCGAGTTTAGCAATCTATACTGTGCAAACGGCCCTAAGTCTAATAATGAAAACCAGGTTTAAGTCCGGATGATTGGTGCTCCAAGTGAATTATTCATAGAATTCATATCACTCTACTAAAAACTAGTACTCTAACATGAATCTACTCTACCATAAACGTTTTCATTTGGAGAGTTCACAATATAGTTAGTACTTGCCCAGGAGAATCTACCACTAAGTCTACTAATGAAAACCAGGCTTAAGTCCGAATAATCTGTGCTCCACGTGAATTATTCATAGAATTCATATCACTCTACTCTACTAAAAACTAGTACTCTACCATGACTCTACTCTACCATAGACGATTTCATTGGGAGAGTTCACAATATAATTGGTACTTGCCCAGGAAAATCTACCACTAACTCTACTATGAAAACCAGGCTTAAGTCCGAATAATCTGTGCTCTACGGTATTATTCATCGAATTCATATCAATTTCTCGTTGGAGAACTTCATTATCGTGTTCGATTATCATAGGAAAGTTTGAAATTCAAGAGGGAAGCTTTATTCACGCCGAAATATGCTGTCACTAAATTAATCACTTATACTAATACACTCTTATACTAATCACTTATACTAATTATTGTATTAATTACTTATACTTATCACTAAATACTTACGCTAACCTCATCCAGATCCATATCACCACCCTTTCTGCCACCTCCTCCTCCACCTCCTCCTCCACCTCCTCCTCCACCTCCTCCTCCACCTCCTCCTCCACCTCCTCCTCCACCCGAGCTCACCGAATTCATGTCACTGCGAAATAAAATAATGAATGTATACTTTATTGATTGATACAATAAATACATCATCAAAATGATAGAGAGAGGGAAAATGAGTTAAATGAAAATGAGTAAATGTGAAAATGATAGATGAGGAAAATGTAACCATATTATGGTTTCTCAATACATTACAGTGACTTCATTTTATGTATTAAATTAAAATTCAATTAAACATAATATTATGTTTAATTAGAACGTTACCATGGCATTTATAATAAATAGTTAGTACTTGATCTGGCCTAATGGCATCAAGTTTTAATGTTGATTTTGTCTGATTTAAGTGAATAAACAAATACTTAACAGTCACCTCGTGCTATTCCTCTCCCGAATTTAGATAAGGTTACACATAGTCCGAAATAGGTTACTTTTTACTGAATCATAAATAGTACAAATAATAATGCTGGATGAAAATAGTGATCCACAGAAAAATTCAATGACGATAATACGACGATGACAATGATGATAATGGAGGATGACAACAAATAATATTTCAAAATTTTAGAGTAAGTTAGTTCAAATCAAGGCTAGACTATTGAATCTCTTGATTGTTATATTGAACTGAGATAATTCGATTTTTGATAGGAAACTTTTCGTATAGGCGTAGTTTTTAAGAGATGCTTTGTAAGATAGTATTTAATTAAAGTTTGTATTTAGTTTTCGAGGCCAGACGGTGATGTTACTCGAGTGTTTCTCTTTTAAAATTGTTTTTTTTTTTGGTTTCCCATACAATTATTCTATTTTTGGCTCTGTTCTTTTGAGTTATAATATAATATTATCAATTGATGTTCATTTCATGTAAACTGGAGGAGCAATAAAGGAGTTGAAAAATCGAAATCTATGACATCGAATGATTATAGCAGAATAAGATAGGAGAGGCTAAGAAAGGAGATTTTCCTGTCCTGTCATGCCGTGCCGACTTGTCTGAAAAAACGCCACATGTGTTTCAGCCCTTAGCCTTAGCCTGTGATGGTCAAGCTCTGTCAAATACCACGATCGAATTGACTGTATTCGAAATTTGACCGTTCGTTCAAATACTCGTATGCTCATTGCATCAACATCGGTCACTATCAAGGTAGATATTTAAGGTTGATATCAGAGCCTATTCACAACGCAACAAGTATTGTTGGCAACCATGTTCACTGACAAGTACTTATAACTAGTGACCCCTGGGTTAAAAAATTCCAATTGAAAAATAAAATACTTCCAGTCACTTCAAAATTTTTGTTCTCCATCCTGAGTCCGTCATATGGATCCAACTTCATTTAGAATCCAGCCTGATTTTGAATCCAACTTCTTTTTCAAATGTGAACGTGGCTATGTGATAAAGTATTTAAAAAAGAAGAAATTAATGGCGAAACCCGTACATCGATATCTCAAACCGTTTCAATGATCTCAACATTTGAATATACTAATAAATGATACCAGAATGAAATAAATGAGAACGTACATTGGATAATCAAGTGTTATTGAATATTAATGATAACTTTTACTCACAAATTTAACACTTTAAGACAAAAAAAATTTCATAGATAAATGAATAATTTTCAATCATTGAAGAAAACCCTTCTCTTCTAGAAAAATGTGGATTCAAATCTTAAAATAATCTTATCAATCAGCTGATCGAAATAATTTTGCGTTGATCGAGAGCGCGAGGCTGCCATCAACGATCTATATATACTAATATAGTATATATTGATCGTTGGTTCCATGTGTGCGTTTCATTGTTGTATGCTTGGCCAGTTCTACAGAACGACTTTTTGAAAATCATCGAATTTCACAATTTACACAAAGGAAAATGTGCTCTGAAAACAATTATATAAATATATACACATATACGGTAATCTGATAGTAGTTTCAAATATGTTGCCGCCAATCATCATTATGTTATTCCCCTAAATTATTCTCGTTTAAGAATGATGCTTTCAGTTCATTGAGCGAGGAAAGTTGTGTGATAATAATTCAAGAAGTCATTGATTAATCAGTTAATTAATCTACAACACTTATTCTTCTAACCTTTCTACAATTTGTGTATCATTAAGCTATCAAAATGAAAAAGTTTTCTCAAGAAAAATTTTTTTCTGATCATTACTTTTTGAGATATGAGCGCCTAAAGATTAAATTTTTGGGACAGAACATTTCAAATTCGGTAAAAGATAATAATAATAAGAGATAAGAGATAAATCCATGAGACTTAGAGGATGGATTCTTCATGGTATTGTTGATCTAGTGAAACAGAAATTTTCTGAAAATATTGATTTTTAATATAGTTATTCAATTTACTAAAAATAACCAAAAATAACTTTTATTGAGTTATTTTTGTAAAATGAATAACTTTTTCAAAAATTGATATTTTCAGAAAATTTTTGTTTTACAAGATCAACAATACCATGAAGAATCCATCCTCTGAATCTCATGGATTTATATTTTACCGAATTTGAAATGTTCTGTCCCAAAAATACAAACTTCAGGCGCTCATATCTCAAAAAGTAATGATCAAAAAAAATGTTTTCCTGAGAAAACTTTTTCATTTTGATAGCTTGATGATATACAAATCGAAGAACTTGGAAAATTAGTCCAGTCACTATATACATTGATGCATGCAATCTATATTGTAGTTCTGATTTTTTAATATATTATTTGGGTACATAAGAGTAGTCCAGAACCAATTTAATTTCTTCATGCAAAATTTCCTTGTGCTAGATACAGAGTGGCCCAAAAACCTCGTATTTTCGGCTCATTTTCCAGTTTTCAGCTATTTCTGCCAAATCTCGTAATCGGACAGAAAAATTTGTTCCTGCCTTTTTCCTAGAATATGAAATTCTGAATAAAATGAGATCATTTGGAACTTTCTATCTCCAATGAGTACTAAGTTATGATTTTCAAAAATGAGTGAAATTCGAAGAGAAAATACATTTTTGATGAATTCTACATTTTGATCAACAATATCTTCCGACTGTTACCATTCAGATGTATAATTCGAAATCTCTCTGAGCGTATTTTTGTGCTCTACGATCTGAGATCAAGTAGAGCGCTATCTCTCATATAGATTTCCAGGTACACCTGACAACAATGCTCCTTGTGAAAAACACCTTATTTTCAGCTTCAACCATCATCACCAACTACATAGCCTTCACATTGATATTTCGCACAATGACATAAGTTCATAAGATTATGTTCTATGATTTATTATTATTTACTCTTATGGCTTTTATCGGCAGAGAGATCCTTTCGGATGTTCTGCCTTGCCGTATTACCCAATGTCATTTCCTATCAACACTCAAGGTTATAGGTTATGTCTTGGGTTCTTCATTTTTCTCACTAAAAATTTGCACTTTCACTTCCTGAGTTCCTATTTTATAAATTTTAAAATCAAGAAAACTATTTTCAAACACAAAATCACATTTAAAGAGCAAAAACTATAAAAAATTTTGATGATAATATTGAACTGAAAATTTCACATTACAATTTTTTCCATGGCAACCATGTTCTATGACAATCACTCGTTAGATGCACTTCATTTTAGTATTTCCCAGTGGAGAGGCGCGCTTAAGGACACCTCAAGGATAAAAATTTCAAACACTTATAACTTCTGACACAATGCTCAGATTTCATCGTACTACACTTCATTCTTCTCCACTAGAAAATACTGAAATGAAGTGCATCCAACGGGTGATTCTCATAGAACATAATCTTATGAACTTATGTCATTGTGCGAAATATCAATGTGAAGGCTATGTAGTTGGTGATGATGGTTGAAGCTGAAAATAAGGTGTTTTTCACAATACAGGGAGCATTGTTGTCAGGTGTACGTGGAAATCTATATGAGATAGAGCGCTCCTGATCTCAGATTGCAGAGCAGAAAAATACGCCCAGAGGATTCTGAATTATACATCTAAATGGTAACAGTCGGAGGATATTGTTGATCAAAATCTAAAATTCATCAAAAATGTATGTTCTCTTAAAATTTCACTAATTTTTGAAAAATCATAACTCAGTACTCATTGGAGATAGAAAGTTCCGAATAATCTCATTCTATTCGGAATTTCATATTCTAGAAAAAAGGCGAGAGCAAATGTTTCTGTCCGATTACGAGATTTGGCAGAAATAGCTGAAAACTGGAAAATGAGCCGAAAATACGAGGTTTTTGGGCCACTCTGTATCTAGCACAAAAAAATTTTGCATGAAGAAATGAAATTGGTTCTGGACTACTCTTATATACCCAAATAATATATTGAAAAATCAGAACTACAATATAAATTGCAAGCACACCCCCTTTTTTATGTCTATATTGACTGGACTATACATACAAAATGCAGTATTAATGTGGGATAATTGAATGACCAAAGCGAATTCTATGTTTCAAGTCAATCGGCATTCGTCTTTTGTTTGTTTGAACCGCAGTTACAGTCGCAGTTATTGTCTAATTTGGATAAAATTTGGTATACGAGTACTTTGAAACAAGGCGCAGAAACGTATGTATTCAAAATTTTCAAATTCATTCCCGTTTCAAGATGGCGGCCCTTTATTCAGAAATTTTACCCTAAAATCAACCTAACTTTTCAATCTGATCAGGGACTTTATCAGATCAGGTTCGAATTGAGCTCATTCTTCCCAGCTCTTCAAAGCGGTATTATTTCATGTATCACATGTTGAAAATTTTCTAATTTTGAGAATTCGATTTTTTTTCCAAGTCCCAATCCAAGTTTCAGATTTTGTATCTTTTCAACCGTGCTTCCGAGCTCAAAAGTGTAGAGGACCTTTATTCTTCAGCGCTCCAAGGTGGTCTTATTTCATATATCACATGTTCAAAATTTTAAAAATTTAGAATTCGATAATTTCCTCCCCTCCCAATTTCAAGTTTCAGATTTTTATTATCTCTGTAGCCGTGCATCCTAGCTCAAAAGTTTAAGAAACTTTCATGCTCCAGGGCGGTCTTATTTCATACATTACATGTTGAAAATTTTGTTTTTCTTCAGCGCTCCAAGGTGGTCTTATTTCATATATCACATGTTCAAAATTTTAAAAATATAGAATTCGATAATTCCCCTCCCCTCTCAAAGTCCCAAATTTTAAGTTACAGATTTCTTATCTCATTAGCCGTGCATCCCAGCTCGAAAGTTTAAGGAACTTTTATTTTCCAGTGCTCCAAGACGGTCTTATTTCATAAATTACATGTTGAAAATTTTAAATTTTCTATAATTCAAACATTCCCCCCCCCCAAGACCCACATTTCAAGTTTCAGATTTTTTGTCTCTTTAACCGTGCATCCTAGCTCAAAAATGTAACGAACTTCTATTTCTCAGCGTCCTCCACCGATCCTATTGCATTTATATCATCATACTCTAAATCCAATTTGTATGTGTGTTTGTGTGTGAATGGGCGGGCATGTGTCGTGGTGATTTTAGTGAGTGTAGCGAATTCTACTGTTCCCTGAACTACTAGTCATACTCAGCAACAGATCTAACGAGACAAATTATTCAAATATAGAAGTGAACAACTACTAGACTTACCTATTTCGGAATATGTGTAACCTTATCCAAACTTGGGAGAGGAATAGCACAAAGTTACCTTATTTTTTCTCTCCCTATTTTGATGATGTACTTATTTGTATGAATGGATAAAGATTGAAATTATATTATGATGAGTAACGAGTACACCAACTTTTGAAATCTTTTCGATCAGTGGTAGGGCCTATAGTGGGGTCCAAGTTATAATGGCAGTGTTTGATAAGCAATGGTATTACTATCCTTGTCTATCATTCAACGAAGCGGATAGCGCTATCTCTTTCTCGCTCTGTCGCCAGATTGTTTTTCAACAATGTAGAATTAATTATTAATTAACATAATATTTCATCTTAATTATGAAAATACATTTATCGTCTTTTAACAATGTAAAATTAATAATTAATCAATCAAATATTTCATCTTAATTATGAAAATTCATTGTAAAATTATTGAAAATATAACTTACTAGCCGTTAGGTTCGCTTCGCTCGCCATATCCGTCTAGCCAGGGGGCTCAACCCCCTGGACCCCCGACTGGATCGGCCAAGAGTGAGATCAGCAGGCTCGCTTCGCTCGCCTGCATTTTTCATTTGAGCATTTCCATCATATGTTAGGACGATCCATTCGGGGGTCCAGACTAAACGTCTGGCTAAACGGATATGGCAAGCGAAGCGAGCCTGACGGCTAGTCATATAATATTCCCAGGAATAGCTCCGATTGAAGTAGCAGTGCCCAATCAATTTTTCCGCGATAAATGCATTTCAATCTTCAGCTTGGTGCCAACCTAACCAAGTCAACTCAACTTAATGCCAACCTGACATAATTATTAATTTAGTTACCAGTTTAACAACTGTTTCGAAGAGGTACTCTCTCTAGATTATCGCTTCGCTCGCCTGCATTTTTCATTTGAGCATTTACATCATATGTTAGGACGATCCAGTCGGGGGTCCAGACTAAACGTCTGGCTAAACGGATATGGCAAGCGAAGCGAGCCTGACGGCTAGTCATATAATATTCCCAGGAATAGCTCCGATTGAAGTAGCAGTGCCCATTCAATTTTTCCGCGATAAATGCATTTCAATCTTCAGCTTGGTGCCAACCTAACCAAGTCAATTCAACTTAATGTCAACCTGACATAATTATTAATTTAGTTACCAGTAGTTAACAACTGTTTCGAAGAGGTACTCTCTCTAGATTATAGTTCTATATTTACATATGGTATGTACATTTTCCAATTATAATTAAGAGAATAAGAAGAATATACATGCTAAAAGGCTAACTTTAAACCCTTTAAAACCACCCTTAGAGTTAAAATATTGCCAAAAGATTTCTTAGTGCGCCTCTAAAGGGCCAACTAAACATACCTACCAAATTTGAACGTTTTTGGTCCGGTAGATTTTTAGTTCTGCGAGTGAGTGAGTCAGTCAGTGAGTGAGTGCCATTTCGCTTTTATATATTATAGATTGCTTAATAAAATATGATTAATTATTTTAAACGAGAACGAACAATTAATATTACATCAGCTACCGTCTATAGAAGGCATTGACAAGACAGAGGTTCGGCTACGTTGCTCTCCTATCTTCCTCCACTGTCATTATAACGTGGACCTTACTAAATTCATTCTGCTACACAATGCTATCAAAATGATATGGACAGAAAAATAAGGTAACGTTGTACTATTCGTCTCCCAAATTTAGATAAGGTTACACATAGTCCGAATAGAATATAATTGATCATTTTAAACAGGAATAAACATTTAATAGTACATCAGATATTCTGGCATCAGCTATCCTCCATATAAGGCAGTGAATCGACAACGCTGTTGATGTTCAATATCATAGACTTTCTCTTTATAAGAAGAAGCCCAGTTATATTGGTGTGAAATTATTGAATAGGCTGCCAACTCATTTAAATCCTAGGACGCATTCCTTTAAAACAGACTTATATAGGTTCTTAGTTGATAAGAGTTACTATAGTATTGACGAATTTGTAAATGGAATGTAGTGTGTTTCAATGTTATTTATGTATGCCAATGTAATTTTAATGTATGATTTACATAATAACTTGCCGTGTGGATTAACTTTTATAAAGTTTTTGACTGTAAATCTTCCTGACGTTATTCAACTGTATAGAAATTTTCTGTATTATTGTTGAATAAAATGAATATTCTATTCTATTCTATTCTATTCTATTCTATTCCTATCTTTCTCCACGCTGCTGACCTATCTTATGTAGATGCATAACAATATTATCTATAGTTATTACAGATTGCTTTTTCATATCATATACAGTTCAATAATTATTATTTTCTTAGTCTATATTATGTGAAATCATGTATAATTTTGCTTTATTGTAAGCTATTGTATATAAGTGTATAAGCCAGTATATACTGTTGTAATCTACATAAATAAAGTACTCAATCAATCAATCAATCAATTAATCAATTAATCAATCAATCATACAATCAATCAATCAATCCACTGCCATTATAACGTGGACCTCACTATGTAAGCAAGTAAGGAACTGTATCATTTCTCGTACAGTCTTTGACTCTGTTCAAATTGATAGCCCGTTTGAACACCCTCAAATTTGATCATTGGTTTGATCATGGTCGAACGTAATCGGTGTTGATTTAGTTGATGAAACATCTCTTGGCTTATTTGACCAGTGAAGACAGTTTGACCATGTTCGAATGTGTGTACCGAGCTTGGTTAAACCAGGCATGAGAGTGCTTGTTGGATGCTATTACTAGTTAGTCTATAATTGGCAATTTCATGGTTATCTAACAATTTGTACCCTCGACCAGAGAAATTATTATTATTATAAATTTAGAACCCACCCCAACGCTCCCAATCACTCTAAGTTTGAATTGCGTTCTCTCAATTTAAATTCTACCTTCATCTTTATTGTGAATGTACTTTTCTCCAGCTCTGTCAATAAAAAATAGTAATGATGACACGTGTCTGATCTGATCGGATAAGTTCCAACCTTTTGAAAAACTTCAAAGTTTGTCATCTGAAAGTCCAATTACTTTCCTGTAACAAGTATTCAGTCACATCTCAGAGCGATCGAACTCAGAGCGATCTTTCTTTTTTAGGAATATCATTCGAATTTCTGAAGGCAAGCATCGCATCAAATCTAATTGCTTCGCATGGAAATAATCTTCTTAGTGATGATAGGTTGAATGAATCTTGTTGGGTTATTTCCAATAAGTCTCTTGAAGATGGCAATTACCTGAAAAATGAAAGATTGCTCTGTCGCGTCTTTCAAATATGATTGCTTGTATCACCCAATAAAGTTATTGACTCCAGACCAATTACCATTTTATCTGCCCTATCCGAAGTGATTGGAAGACTTTTTCATACGCAGTTTGTAGAATTTCAAAGAAGCAGTAGAAAACTTCTAACTTCCAATCTGAATTGAGGAAATGTCATTCAATTAAAACAGCTTTCTTATATGTCACTGATGATAATTATGAAGAGGTTAGGTATGATTATTATTTCCAGTATGATTAGCTATTGACCGGAGATTTCACACTATAAAGTTTGTTTGATTTTGCTAAAGTAATTGATACAGTAGATCATAGTGTCCTGAACAAATGAGCATCAGTTTCAGTAGTTATATATCACATGAAATGGTTCAAACCCTATGTCATAGATAGAAAACTATTGGAAAGCTAGGAATCTCTCCTGTTTTTACTTTCCTTGCCCTATTACCATAGGTAAGGAAAGTATTGCTTTCCAAAAAAATTTAAGGTACCCTAATTTCATGTTTTCTATACGTTTCAAGGTCCCCTGAGTCCAAAAACGTGATTTTTGGGTGTTGGTCTGTGTGTGTGGGTGTGTGTGTGTGTCTGTGAACACGATAACTCCATTCCTAATTAACCGATTGACTTGAAATTTTAAACTTAAGGTCCTTATACCATGAGGGTCCGACAATAAGAGATTCAATTCAAAATGGCGGAGAAAATGGCGGATAATGGCTAAAAAACCATGTTTTTCACGGTTTTTTCGAAAACGGCTTCATCGATTTTCTTCAAATTCATACCCTAGATAGATATTTATAAGCCCTATCAACTGACATGAGTCTCATTTCTGGGAAAATTGCAGGAGCTTCACCTCATCTATGCAAAGTTTTATTTTAGATTCCCAATTATCAGGCTTCAGATACAATTTAAACGAAAATTGAATATTCCTGTAATATTCCTGAGAAAAATGAATTTTGTTAAATTTCTATCACGATTTTCTCAAAAATGATTTGACCGATTTCTTTCAAATTCATACTCTGTATAGTTATATATCAGCTCTATTAACTGTCATGAATATCCTCCCTGAGAAATTAACAGGGTTCCACCCCATCCTTGAGAAATTTACTTTGTAGCCTCGTGCTACTTTGTAGCCTCCTTCTCGTGCGTGAGGTAGGTAGGTAGAGTAGTTTATTCAAAAGAACACATGTCGATATTTTATTTGTAGAACAGCTGTTTTGACAACATTAAAAAATCCTCAAATTTCATAATTCAAACAAAGGAAAATGTACTGTGAACACAATAACAATAGTATAATCGTAGTTTTAATTATTTAGCCGCCAATCGGCATATTGTTATTCCCCTAAATTAGCCTCGTTAATGAGGCTTATAGATCAATGAGCAAGGAAAGTTGTGTGAGTGTATCACACCAGATTTTCTTTGTTTGCAATACAACACTTCTAGTTCCATATCTATTTAGACCAACTCTAAATAATTCATATGATAGGCTGCCCTATCTAGAAAATTGACAAAACTGTGGATGAAATTAATCAACAATATAATTCATTATTGTTGAATGGAAAAGGAGCAGCTGTCAAAATAACTCCACTTTATTGAAAAACAAATCATTATAATTGGATATTTTTGTCTTATAAGAAATTACTATCCCAGATCCATTCACGAAATCAAAGTCAAAGGTGAGGATACTGCAGCTCAATGAGAAACTTGCCATTTTTAATAATAATACTTGGCTAAACCATAGAGAAAAAATAGCGTAAGTATATATCTCATGGTATAGGGCGTTTATGTCGCAACTTTTACTGTTATCTCAAGCCGATTACTGTCGATTATTGTCGATTTTTACTGTTTTGACCGGGTAAGAGTGTATGAATGGCACAATATGAGAGACTACCAGCGTCATAAAGCTTCACGGGAAAGAACTACGTGGACTATAGGCTTGAGATAACAGTAAAAGTTGCGACATAAATGCCCTATACCAAGAGATATCTACTTATGTTATTGTTTCTCTATGGTTAAACGTAACAAAATGAAACTTGCAAAAAGTGTAACCATCACTTTCCCCAATATTGTAGAAAATGCGTGATATCCTTCCTAATGATGCTATTAGGAGTACATTATCACTATAGTGAGGTCCACGTTATAATGGCAGTGGAGAAAGATAGGAGAACAACGTTGCCGAACCTCTGTCTTGTCAATGCCTTCTATAGACGGTAGCTGATACAGGATTATTCATGTACTATTAACGGTTCATTCTCGTTTAAAATATTCAATTATATTCTATCAAGCAAGAAATTATAACTTTGAATAATTTCAAATTGTATTTTCATAATTAAGATGAACTATTTATTAAGCAAAAATTTATATTTTTCAATAATTTCATAATGAATTTCCATAATTATGATTGAATATTTTATTAATTAGTTATTCTTTATTTATTCTTTTTAACAATGAAGCACAGATCGGGAGAGAGAAACTAAGAATACCTCGTACTATTTTTCTCCCAAATTTAGGTAACATTAAAAGTCAGAGATGAGGTTATGTCTTCTAGATTTCCATAGAATTTTCAGTCCAAAAATATCTATACAAACCATATTTCGAATTTAGATGTTCCAAATACCAGAATAATAATAATTTATAACCCTCAGTTATTTTTAAAATAGAGAATATTCACTAATTAGAGAAATCTTTAAACACGAACCGAAAAAAAACTTTCTACCTACTACGTAATTTAGAATGATATTAATTCTACATTCTTAAAAGACGATCTGGCAACAGAACAAAGTGAGAAAGCGATAGCGCTATCTGTTTTGTTGAATGATAGACAAGGATAACAATACCATTGCTAACCAAACACTGCCATTATAACGTGGACTTTACTATAGTAAAATCTTCAATCATCTCACAATTGTAATTCTGTTCTTACCGACGTGAAATTCAATCTGAATTAATTAATTAAAAATTACAGCGCTATCGTACATATTGTCTACTCTCTTCATCACCATGTACATTGCAAGTTCAACATTGAGCATTTTTTATCGGAGGCTTTTTTAATATTCAAGATTGTTCAAGACAGTTTCTTGAGAGATACAGGAATCCTAATTATTTAAAATATGTCCCCAGGGTGGGAGAACGCTTAAGTAGAACAGGAAAAAGTATTCCAAGAATGTCTTATCACCTAACTACGAAAATCCTTCTTAATTAGTGCCTGTCACGCATGGAATGCACTTCACGATTTTATCAAATCCCTTGAAAAATGAGCCAGCTTATCCAGGTTTTAATAAATATCTTTTGGGAAGAATGATAAAAACTGTTTACAGTGTCCAGCCCTAGAATTATTTAAAGACGAAACCCCTTTTTTCAACCCCTCCATATACGGATCCATAGGATCAATGGTTGAAATTAAATCAAATCTTAATAACATTATACTTCCACTCTGATTTGCATTGCTTTCTATTCACTATTAATCCATTTCATTATAAATTTTACTACTATTACACATTATAATCAGAAACTATGATTTCAATTTGAGCAATAAATTTTGATTCCATCTACTTCCATAGTTCTATATCATACCATTCACCTCAAATTCTGTTTTTAATTCTCTCTTATTTGAATCTATTCATCATTTCGATAAAAGACACTCATTTAAATTTGAAAA
>NC_052518.1:8093977-8196848 GCF_014356525.2 Nilaparvata lugens
GTGATTGGATTTTCTGCCGAAACTCTCAAGTTGATCATTTTCCAGTTCCTATCATTGATATGTCTAGAGGTAGGCGAATTGGGAAGCAGTTACCGGATTTCAGCTACTCAAACCTCGAATATGTACCGATCTCAGTTGCCAATGGTATTTGCACAGTGGAAACGACTCACAATGAAGAATTCACGATCTTCCATAGTAACGTACAGTCAATAAGAAATAAACTTGGACAACTCGAGATTTTTCTTCACTCAAAGTTTACACACATATTGTGTATTAACGAACATTGGCTTACAGAGGAGGAGCTATCACTGTATGTCCCATCAGAATTTGTTTTGGGTAGTAATTATTGTAGAAAGTCTCGTACGCATGGGGGCTCGGCCATATTATCAGGGAAAACTTGAGTTTTGATGTTATCGATGTGAAAAATATCAGTGCAGATTCTGTTTGTGAAGCATGTGCGGTGCATCTGACAAAACTGAATATGGTTATTCTTACTGTATATCGTACACCAGACTCTGATGTAAATAGTTTTATAAGCAGAGTAGAGGACATACTTTTAATAATCATGACAACTAATTTTAGATATCTTGTACTAACCACTGACTGTAACATGAACCTATTAGAGACTGGTACATCAATTGTTCAGGATTTTCTATTGCTGATGAAATCTTTTGACCTGTATCCAACTGTAAATGAACCTACAAGGAACTCCTCATGCTTGGATAATATATTTATCAATTCTTTTTCTAATAAATTAGACTATACCTTGCTCGAGCAGAATTTATTATCAGATCATGCCGGTATATGGCTTACATTAAAGTTAGATCATAAGGAATTTAATAGTAAGAGTAGTAGGAAAATAGTAAAATCAGATTGGTAACAGAAACAAGATTAAGGAATTGCAGTTCTAGTCTGTTGAATATTGACTGGTCTTTTCTATTTAGTAGGCCTATAAGTGATGTTAACCTGGCTTTTAATCAAGTCTTGAAATGTGTATTGTCAGTTTTCAATGAGAAATGTCCATTGTTTCTAGATCAGTAAAGGCTGGTAAGTTTAAGAAAAATAGATGGTTTAATCAGGATCTTCGTAATATGAGAGCTGTATTGATATTATATTATAATAGATGGAAATCGACAAGTAGGGAGGAGGATAAGAAGAATTTTAAAAAATATAAGAAATTGTATGCCTCTGCAATAACAAAGGCAAAAATAGAGGCAAATGATCTGTTAATTGAGGACTCTAGAAACAAGTGTAGAGTGGCATGGAATATTGTCAAGAGTGAGCAGTGTAAGAGAGCACCAAAGAAAATTTCTATTCTGCAGAGGTTTTTAACAGTTATTTCATAAACTCAAGCATTCAGACAAATAATGGGGAAGCTGATGGTGCACCCAGTCATCTTGAGCTACTTGAAAACTTTGTATGGGAACGAAATGAGCGGGAAGACAATTTTCATTTACGACAGATAGATTCTTCCACCGTTAGGACAATTGCTATGCAGTTGAGTTCATCACGGACTGCAGATGTGTATGATCTATCTAATTATGTTATCAAGCACATTATAGATGCATTACTGCTTCCTCTCACTCATTTAATAAACCTGATTTTTGTAACTGGGGTTTTCCCAGACTCTCTGAAATTGACAAAGATAATCCCTGTTTTTAAAAAGGGGGACCACAGTAAACCAGAGTGCTACAGACCCATTGCCATAGTTCCTATTGTAAGCAAAATCATTGAAATGTGTGTATCGATTCAGCTTTATGAGTATTTTACATGTAAGGGTTTATTGTATTGCCATCAATATGGGTTTAGACCAAAGCATTCGACAGTGATGGCTATTGAATTTGTAGTGAATGAAATACTGAAAGGCTTTGAAAAGAAATTAGTAACTGGTGCGAAATTGATAGATTTGAGCCGGGCTTTTGAGAGTATCCACCATGGAAAATTGTTGGATAAGTTAAACTTCTATGGTGTTAAAAATAAGGAACTTAAACTTATCCAATCATACCTAATTAATAGGAAACAGAAAGTTGTGGTCGCTGACACGTCGGAAAATTCTCAATATAAGGAAGTACTAGCAGGTGTTCCTCAAGGCTCCGTACTTGGACCGTTTCTGTTTCTGATTTTTATGAATGACCTTCAGTCCAATGTTCACACTTTACCTGTGCTCTATGCAGACGATACCACTCTGATTAATTCTAATGTAAGTAGGAGGGTTGTACGGAATATGCTGAACCAATCCTACGTTGATGCAAAGCAATGGTTCACCTCAAACGACTTGTGCATTAATGAGAGCAAGACAGAAGAAATATTCTTCTCACTCAATAATAATGTATTAGCAGATGTTGGTGTCACCTCTGTTAAGCTATTGGGTTTGAACTTGGATTCAAAGCTTGATTGGCATGTGCATATCACTGAACTATGTAAGAGACTGGCTAGAGTTACATTTTTGCTCCGTAAATTAAAATTCTGCGTTAGCCATCAAGTTTTAAAAACCACTTATTTTGGATTGTTCCATTCTATTCTATCATATGGTGTTCACCTTGGGGAAACTCAACCCATAGCATCAGGGCATTTTTGTGGCAGAAAAAAGCGATAAGAATCATAAGCAACCTTGGTGTTAGGGATTCATGCAGAGAAGCTTTTAGACAGCTGAATATTATGACCCTACCGGCACTTCTCATTTATCAAAATCTGTTACAGGTGAGACAAAAAATTTCCAGTTTTGATACCCAGTCAAATACCCACAATTTCAATACTAGGAATAGGGAGAATTTAACAGTGCCTCACGTTCGACTGAGGAAAACATACAAAAGCCATTATTTCCAGCAAATAAAACTATTCAACAGGCTGCCGCTAGAAATTAGAGCGCTTCCAGTTGGTCGTTTCAGGATGGTCGTTAGCAAGTGGGTTACATCTAAGTCCTTCTATACAGTGGAAGAGTTTCTTGAAGGTGATATTGTTATTAATGTTTAGCAGAGTAGAGTTTGTATAAGAATTTTTCATAAAATAAGCATATTGTGATAATGTTACACTTGTGGTACAGTGTTGAGTGTTTTAGTTAGTTTTGTGTTTTGTTTTATTGTTTGATTGTATTCGGTTGATTCAGTTTTTGGTTGTATTGTCACTTGGTAATCTTTTGTTTGTATTGTGATTTCCGCCAGTGATATGATTATGTTATTTTTATTGTACTGTTTGTATTGTGACTTTTGCCTATTACTGCACTGTATATGTTTATTGGCAATAAAAAATATCTTATCTTATCTTATTTTATCTACACATAGGGTTCTGTTATATATATATTTTTTTTTACCAGTTTATCAGAGATTGACAATGGTGTAATAACCGAAACCGGTCTTTCTAATTATCAATAAATCAGTGTTTTTTTGACAATTTCTTAGTCTTTTTCATTCAATTCTGTTTATATTCTACTTTATTATTAAATGTTTAATATTATGAAATGCGTTTGTGCTTTTAAATGCAATTGTAATGTAATTTATTTTTATTGGTTGAATAAAACATTTATTTATTTTATTTTATTCATTTATCTGGATGTTGTACAACACATCCAGAGGAGTTTCATGAATTCGGGAACATTACATAATATCTTTATACATTATATATTCATATATTATATATTTATATACATTATCAATCAGCTGTGCTGAATAGTGAGTTGTGTTTTTTCTGGCTCTAAATTTTGTAAAATTACTCAAAAATTTTCCAATTAATGGTGATTTGAGTGTGATATTTTTGTTTTTTATTCTGTTTTCATCAGTCAAAATTTAAAAATCTTAGTTTTCGTTGTTTTTGAGTGAAAATGGACTAAATTTTAGTAAAGTGAAATCATAACCCTATTTTGGACTTTTAAAATGTTATCTAAATTCAGGAGAGAAATAGTACAAGGAGTATCCTTAGTTTTTCTCTCCCAATCAGTGCTACTTTGTGAAAAATATAAATAAATAAATAGATAAAAATTAATATTTTTGTATTCTGTATTATGTTGTATATATTTGACTCTTGTATTGTATCAAGACCTCAGATATGGCTGCAATAGAGTTTAAATAATAAAATAAATAAAATGAGATTTGTGAAAATCATCTCTTTTACTATAGACAGTTCCTCTTAAGGTACGAAGAACGGTCAAGTCGATGCGATCAACCTTCATGTAATACAAACACATTTTAAAGCATCGGAGTAAACAGAGCCGATAGTTTCAGAGAACAGTCTCGATAGTTTTAGCACTATAACATCCAAAATGTTTTTATCATTGCCAGCTGATTAGTGTCATCGATCGAAACCGAAAGTTACCGGTGCAGACTTATGTGCCACGAACACGCATGTTTCACCTTTCATTATCTGATGCTAGCAAGCTGATGCTTGTTATATCAGTATCTTATACTGTTTCTGTATAAATGCAAATATAATAAGCTTAGCATCAGCTGATGAAAAGTGAAGTGCACGTATTCCGTGGCGCATAAGTCTGTACGCACCTTTTAGACCGCAACTACACTCGTTCTGTTCACACCTTAAGGCTCTGCAAAGGCTAAAAATAAACTTTCTACTCGTATTATTTTTCTAAGTTTTTCTATTTGTATATCATCAAGCTATCAAAATGAAAAAGTTTTCTCAGGAAAACATTTTTTTCCGATCATTACTTTCTGAGATATGAGCACCTGAAGTTTGAATTTTCAGGACAGAACATTTCAAATTCGGTAAGATATAAATTCATGAGATTTAGAGGATGGATTCTTCATGGAATTATTGACCTAGTAAAACAAAAAGTTTCTGAAAATATCAATTTTTGAAAATGTTATTCAATTTACCAAAAATGACTCAACTAAAAGTTATTTTTAGTAAATTGAATAACCATCTTAAAAATTGATATTTTCAGAAAATTTTTGTTTTACTGGATCAACAATACCATGAAGATTCCATCCTCTAAATCTCATGAAAAAGTTATTCAATTTACCAAAAATGACTCAACTAAAAGTTATTTTTAGTAAATTGAATAACTATCTTAAAAATTATTATTTTCATAAAATTTTTGTTTTACTGGATCAACAATACCATGAAGATTCCATCCTCTAAATCTCATGAATTTATATCTTACCGAATTTGAAATGTTCTGTCCTGAAAATTCAAACTTCAGGTGCTCATATCTCAGAAAGTAATGATCGGAAAAAAATGTTTTCCTGAGAAAACTTTTTCATTTTGATAGCTTGATGATATACAAATCGAAAAACTTAGAAAAATATCACGAGTAGAAAGTTTATTTTTAGCCTTTGCACAGCCTTAAGCTTGCGAAGGCGGTCTGAAAGTACGGTTTACATTTTCATGTAAATATCATTTCTAAGGCTCAACTCTCACTTACGCGACTCAAGTCGAGAAGAGACTGCGACTCTAGGCTCTTCTCGACGCAGCATGTGTTTTCAAATGGTGACACTCAGACCAGTCGATTCTAGTCTCCGCGACCTCACGACTGTCGGACTGAGTCGAGCGTCGACCCGACATGTTGGTCGAGCCTTGACTTGAGTTGCGTAGTACCATGCATTTATAATTAAGTGAGGTTAAAAATTGAACTTTGAAGTTTCATCTTCATGGTTAAAGCACATTTTCTTTCTTGTTCTATAATTTTAGATAAGACAATAATAAGGATTAGATAAGACAATATATTCTTGATAATTATAATAAAATTTGAGGTGAAGTGAGGTTATAAATGGAGTAGCATGGAACTGAAGTAGTGACAATGAGCAAGAAAGTCGTAAGGTCGAGAGACTGGAGTATCCTCGACTGGAGTCGTACGATTTGAGTTGAGGTAGTGTGAGTTGAGCCTGGGCCCTTTGCACACTTGGCCACCATGTAAGCGCTTTCACGGAAGCGCCACCATCAAAATTTGATAGCATTGCACACTACAGCCACCACTTTACTCATCACTCCATTTCACTAGTTACCTCATGATCAGTGGAAAAATGGACGTGGAAGAAGCACGACTATTGGCATATGTTGGATAATATAATGAATAATGCTTAAGAAAAGTGGTTATATAACTTACCAAATTCATTTTGTTCATTTTTTGTGAGGTTATATTTTTCAATGAAAAGATTTACCAGCTCCCTCCAAGAATTTTCTTCACATCCCGGTCTGCATATAATTTTGAAGACATGTTCCATACAGCTGGTCTGCTTTCAACTTCAAGAATGAACCTTTCTGTATCAAATTGTTCACTGTTCATTACGACTACTTCAACAGACAACTATACTGAACCTGATTTGAATTGAAACTGAACTGGAGATTATTTTCTGGTGGCTGGTAGCTGTGGTGGCTCTAGTGTGCAATGACAAATAATACTCAATGGTATGACTTGGTGGCGCGACAGTCTGGTGGCGACACAAAATCGGCGGCTCGAGCTACACCACATTCCTGGAAGCTCAGCTGATGGCTGGCTCTAGTGTTTAGTAACAGATAAAAGACAATGCTATCACGTGGTGGCGCTTCCGTGGAAGCGCTTTCATGGTGGCCCAGTGTGCAAAGGGCCTTACAGTTTTTGGCTCCTTTTTCCTTCACCAAAAAAAACTATTTTCTCAGTCGTGAATAGGCTACTATCAAGGAGTCTCTTTATAATGGAAAATTATACTTGGCCTCAAACTGTAGAATATTTTTTTCGTATTAAGCTTCATACAGACTTGGGCGCCACGAACACGCACATTTTCACTTTTCAACAGTTGATTATGTCTGTAAATGTACGGAAACAATAAGGTACATAAATAGCGGAGTGGAGCGGAACATCGTGCACAATATCATGCTATAGTCCGTACAAATTTACTTCAGACTTGGAGGAATATGGAGCGCAGAGAAATGGAGGGAGATCAGCCAATTACAGAAATCTTATTTATAAAATACAAACCTAAATGGTTCTAGTTAATTTTTCCAATATTCGCATTCCTTAATTATTACATTCCTTAATCATAACATCAAATTAATGATTGGGAGAGAATAAACAGGATAAACCCAAAACTGTTCCTCTCCCTAATTTTGATAAAAATGGTCCAAATGAGGTTATGAAAACACTTTTATAAAGATCACAAAAATTTACAGTCCAAATATACATTATACTAAAAATTTTGTATCTCGGTTGATCAGAAAGATGAAACAAATTATTATTACACTTGAAAATGCATTAATAAATTGAAAAATATTATCGACAAAAACAGCTTATGGATAAAATGAATGAATACTAATATGTGATCTGTAGGCTGCAAGACCAGTATTATATTTTAGAGTGAGTGATATAGGCTAGAGTGCTAAAATGCTAGTCTAGCAGTCTTAGATGTACTTGGTGTGATCACAGCCATGACTACAGAAATTTTTTAGACAGGCTCCCGTGCTTCCAGATGGACACGGCAAAGCGGCGGTCCCTGCTGATACACAGCCTAAGTCAGCTTATATATAGAGAGCAACCGGGTGAACGGAATGAAAACTGAAGCAAATCCATAGTCTTCTGCTAGTCGCGTTGATACAGTGATTAATAGTCATAGGTAGAAGCGCAGTTGCCAATTTGTCAGTCGTCTGACTGCTTTCAGACAGGAAACTTCGCATGTGTAGCATGAGCACATAAACAGTCACTAGAAGTTGGAGAACGCTGGCCGCTTCAAAACGGCAACATCGCGCCTCTAAATCCCTCCCGCTGTAAGCTTTCTCTGCTGCGCATGTCCATCCCAAGTAAGAAGTAATTCTGCACAGAGTATAAGTAATAAGATGCAACACACTGGAAGGTCTACTTGCGGAGCGGAGCGTAGCGTCAAACTTTGGAAGAAGCTTCTTGGAGCGTCTACAAGCGGAGCGTCACAGTGCGAGTGACAGTCTGGTCTACTGTTGTACATTTTCTAGGCCCGTGACGCTTGACGCTCAGACGTTTCCTGTGTGTATCATGAACGCTCTGACCACGTCAAGCCACGCCCCGCTCCGCCTTCAGTGGGTTTGTACGCTAAGCTTATAGAGAAAATATGTGATAAAGGTGATATATGCGATAAGGTCATGAAAAACCCACAAATGACATTCAAGTAATTTATTGTCTTATTATAAACAGATACAGATGAGACACGAAGAATAATTCAATTTATTCTGTAGGAATAGAAACACCAATATCAAACGTTAAGAATATCATTTAGCTGATTAACATTAACTGATTAATAATATGAATATTTTTTCTTTCCTAGGCTTGAGAGTGACAAAGCCTGGTAGTTCTAGAATACATAAATGATATAAAACATTGACATCAATATTCATGTGATGTCAACCAGCCAACCTGGGCATACAAAAACATAAACGATAAGACATAGAATAGTTGAATTGATCCAGTAGGATTAACACCAATATCAATAGTTCAAAATTAATAACATTTAGCTGATTAACATTAACTTATGGATGTTTTCTTTTTAGCCATCCTGGAAGTTCTAGATTACATAATATCATAGTATAAAACATTGACACCAACATTCATCTGAGAATAATTATGTTTTTTTCTATTTCCAGCCAACCTAGGCCTACAAAAACATTATAAACGAAAAGACATAGAATAATTAATAGTACAAAAAACACTAAATTTGAGAATTAATATAATTTATCTGATTAACATAAACTGATAATATCAATGTTTCTTTCTAGGCTAGGGAGTGACTGAGTATGTTTTTTTCTATTTCCAGCCAACCTAGGCCTACAAAAACATTATAAACGAAAAGACATAGAATAATTAATAGTACAAAAAACACTAAATTTGAGAATTAATATCATTTATCTGATTAACATAAACTGATAATATGAATGTTTCTTTCTAGGCTAGGGAGAGACTGAGTCTGGAAGTGCTAGATTACAGAAGTATACATCACATTACATCAACATTAATGTGATAAGTTGTTTTTTTTTCAGTCAACCTAGGCATACAGAAACATTACCATCGATAAGACATAGAATAAGTAAATTGATTCGATAGGACTAAAAACACCAACATCAATATATTTAGCTGATAATATGAATGGTTTTTCTTTCCAGTCATCATCCTAGGCTTGGGTATGTCAGAGCCTGGTAGTTCTAGATTACAGAAATATATATATAATATATAAAAAATTCACAACAACATTTATCTCTTTTTTTTTTTTTTTTTTATATTTTTTATTTCAGCTAACCTTGATTTGAGGTTAACAGAGTTCTAGTTCTAGAATACAGAAATATATCATGTAAAAAATAGACGATTAATAGCATTTGTATGATAATATGAACTTGTGTGGAAGTTCTATAATACAGTAGATTCTCGATTATCCGACTCCGTTATATCCGTCAAAAGAAAAGATTCACTAACTTTTCAACAGTTTCAAATATTGCAAACAATACTCAAACACGCTACTCTAAATCACTTTAAGGGTGGTTCACACCCTTTTTTCGTGAATACGACACACAAATAATCATAACCGTTGAGCTTGTTACAGGTAACTTTATAACTTTGGTAAATATTCTAGAAAGGTAACTTATCACCAAAACTATAAATCCTCAACAAGTAATTTCATTATGAGTTTGAGCATTCTTACTGTTCGTAAACAGTTTTGCTCATCAGCTCATTTGTCATGATACAAAACACTAGTGATGTACTTAATGTTAATATAAGCTATACAAACATAAAATATATTTTACTCAAATAAATTTGACAGACGTTGCCAGCAAAAACAAAGATCGATACATGATCTAAGAGAACTGGCAACAAACAGGAACTTCAGATGTTATTGTGCCAACAGTCTTTTGAAAGGAGAGAAATGCAGTCTAGAACAAAATAAAAAACTCAGCTTATTGAGAATTGATAAATGATTGAAGAAGATTTCAACAACTTGGACAACTAATCAATCACTATTTTTGTCGTAACTACACTTGCGCTAACCGCTACCCTGACTAGTTCTAGATAAGAGAACATCCAGTTCATGTGAGCAACATTCAGAAAAAAATTGCTGCAGTGTAGAATTTCCGAAGAATCCACTCTACGCATTTGGGATCCCACTCAGCTAGAAACATTTATCTGACTTGCTATGCCTCTCTTGCACACACAGGAATGAAAAAAGATTTAAAAATACTTATCATTCCGAAATGAGACCAAATAAATTTGGAGTACCCAAAGGTTCTGCAAACCTATCCATTACTCAAGTAGAATGTTTGGTATAAGTATCTTAGAAACCACGATTATAAATTATTAGGACTGACTAGTATTTATTATTCGATATTTCTTGTTAGTAAAATTATATTGTGAGAAAATTATTAATTATTATTATAATCATTATTACACTACCCCAGGCTGTGAACCGCCATTCTATTAACTTATTTTACATTAACTTATTAACATATTTTATTTATAAGTTTGAATGTTCAATATTCAACATATTGATACGCAAATCGTGCATATAGGAACTTTCCTCCCGCTCAGACTATAATTTTCTAGAGGGAGAGTGAGGAACTTAGGTTCCGTGATTACATTTTTTCAAAGTTGTTAATTTCATTACCCGTATCATTTGTAATGTGATTGCACACATTTAGATATAAAAATCAAACAAAAAATTGAAATCAAATATTAGTTGGGAACATCATTCCCATTATTATCGACTTTCAATTGTCTAATGTAATTGTACACATTTAGATATAAAATAAATTTGAAAAAAATTGAAATTAAATAATGGTTGGAAACATCATTTCCAATCCTATTCGAATTTGAATTTTGTAATGTGAGTCACATTTAGATATAAAATCAAATTGAAAAAAAAATTGAAATTAAATATCGGTTGGAAACATCATTTTCATTATTATTCGAATTCCAATTGTGTGATGTGAGTGTACACATTTAGATATAAAATCAAATTGAAATTAATGATCGGTTGGAAACATCATTCCCATTATTAATCGACTTTCAATTGTGTAATGCGATTGTACACAGTTAGATTTTATCAAATAGAGACAAAAAATATTTGAAATAATATATTAGTTGTAAACATCATTTCTATTCGACTTTCAATTGTGTAATGTGATTGTACACATTAACATATATAAAAATGGAAAAAAATTGAAATCAAATAATATTAGTTGGAAAAATCATTCCCATTATTATTCGAATTCCAATTGTGTAATGCGACTGTACACATTTAGATATCAAATAGAGACAAAAAAATATTTGAAATCAAATATTTGTTGTGTATACATTGCCCCTATTATTCGACTTACAATCATGTAATGAAATTCAACACATTTAAAATATATACACATAAATTCACTTAGGGTCGGATAATCGATACTCTACTGTATTTGAAAAACGGAAAGGTGCTTAGAACACCCTATCCTGATAAGTGGTATCAGTGGTAGCCGAGCTGGACACACGTGCGTGTGTGGTGAGTGTGGCGCTGGGTACAGCGTGATGCGCGCGCATGTTTGCCGGACGACGCGGCGGTGCCAGATACTCGAACATGCTCTGAGTGTGCTGAGCGAGCATTTTGCTCAGGTCGCACGGCATCGGATCAGTCCAGAAGAAATCGTGGTTCAGGGCAGAATCCGAGTCACATCTATCACAAAATAAAATAAATACCTTGAGAATTGAAGAAAGGAGTTGTAGAATTTTACATGTTATTACATCAAGTGGAAAAGTGGGTTGACATGAGACTTCAAACGATTTAAATGATTTTAAAGAATAAGGTTTATTCTTAAAAAAGCGTTAGAATCTTGTCGGTCGATGGTGAGTCAGCGCGCACGCGCAAGCTAGTAATAAATCTTAACACAGTGCATATTATAATATAAGATAGGATAGAGTTCTCGATCCATTTTCATAACTGCATCACGATCAAAAAACTACAACGATCACTTCAAAAAAGTTTAAAAAGATACTATAATACGACAACTATGAGTAAAACATTAACTAGTTTTGGTCAACTGGACACAGCAACTCAAAATTTCAACCTGCAAGATTGGGAAAAACTCCTTCACTGTTAATCAATGATTTCTTATGAGCCAACTGTATAGCCTTTTTTACAAACTCCCTCAGATGCAGGTCCCTTAGAGGCACTCTATTAAATTTGACTTTGGATTTTCGTTCCATGATAATTATTCACTCATTAGCATTTGAACAAATGGAATTTATCAAATTTCCATCTGTACATTTGAACATGGTCAAATCGTCTACGCCAATGGTCGCCAAACTTATGAGCCTGTGAGCTAGAATAAAATTTATAAATCTTCTAGTGAGCTACCAAGAAATATTAGAAAGTACGGGACGCAAAATGAAATTTTCACACTTTTATTGCCTATAAAGATACATTTCTATTGTTGAAATCTACTTATCTCATAGCAAAAAGTATAACAAAAGTTGAAATAAGAGCAGTGGAACTCTTTTTTGGTCATCAATTATTTTCTTGATGTTTGGAGTGTACGTTATAGCCGCCATTCTGATGCAGTTGTCCAAATGTTCATCGGTCCTATATAGATTTTTTATGAATTTCATACTTGAAAAAGATGCTTCACACAAGTAAGTAGAGCTGAACATAGCTTTCAACCTCAATGCAACTTGAATAATATTTGGATATTTTTATTTGGGGACTTGAGACGAGACCAAATATTTCCAGTTGTAGAAAGTGATCTGAGAGACATCTTTTTTTTTTTTTTTTTTTTAATTAGATGTGGATGACCGAAGTTTGACAATATGCTACTCCTACTGGCGAACAAGTGATTTTCACTTATACCAGTGGTTTCATTTCCACCTCTTGTACCTTTATTTTGTTGATAGAATGTAAGTAAACTAGATTAAGGTACATTATCCTAAATTTTGTAATTGTTGAATTTTGTGGAGGAAATAAATTTGATTTGAATTGAATTGAATTGAATTTTGAAAATCCACAAATTCCATTTCAACAGAAGCCTGATCTCCACCAAAATGTTTTACAACACAAGCTGCAAAATCTTCTGCATGGATCTCTACAAAAGAGAGTTGATGAATTGTACCATATTTGATATGCTTTCAAAATCTTGAAATCGTTGATCAAACTGTTGTCTCAAGTCTGAAAGAATTGTATTCTTGGTTATTGCTGCGGTGCTGCGGAGGATTTTTCTCGTCGTTGATTTTCTTCAGACTGGGAAAGTGTTTATATTCAAACTCGACGACATTCTTTTGCACGAGCATTTGTGTAAGCTACCAAAAACTACCCCACGAGCTACCGGTAGCTCGCGATCGACTGTTTGGCGACCACTGGTCTACGCCTTACATGCAACGATGACTATGTTATTTCTATGACGATTCTATTGCCAATTCCAGTGCACTCATATAATGCCTAGTACACATGATGGCCCAGTCGCTGGCCCTGCCTGGTAAGCTTGGCCGCACCATCCACACTGCAATGTGACCAAAGCCCCATCAAGGCCGGCGGTAGCCAGCGTCATATCCATGATAGAAATTGAAAATACAGTCGAACCTCTGTATAACGAAGTCGATTATCCCGAGAAAAAATTCGCTGCAGAGAGGTATTCGTTATTGAGAGGTTGTTCTGTCAAGAAAAGTGCCACGATCCTATGGATCTTATAATATCGTATCATTGCGATAAATAAATGAATATGGTACATAAAACATATCGCGAACCTAGGTAGGGTACCTATTAGGCCAATATTAATATGGAAATTTGAAAATTCATGCTGTTTAAAAAAATATGTTTTTTTGAATATTTATAGAATGTAATGAGTAAGTAAACTCACCTATTTATTTCCAGAAAGCTTGATTTTGTACTATTAGTTGAGTTTAATCAAAGTACATACTCTGTAGCAATATTTTTCAACTTTTTACACTGCTATTAGATGGAACGCAAAATACGGTTATTTTGTCAATAACGTCACTATAAATACTATAACTCAATTTTCCTATTTTTTATGTTTTATATTTGAAAAAGTGAGTAATTTTCGGTTGAACTTCTTGTTCTGACGGATTATCTTCTCTTCAGGTTCGTCACAGCCATCATCATCATTATAGTCAGTTCAAAGAATTGAAATGTGTGACAAAAGCAAGAATGGGAAAGTCCAGTCGTTCACCTGCCTGGTCTACAATAATGACAAGTTCTTGGAATTCAATTTCCAGTAACTTGCATTCAATTTCCGACATGTGTTTCACCCTCTATTGACTGTCTACCACCCTATCTTCATCCTACCTGAATTGCCATTATTATTAGTCTATTGACCTTTCTGCTGAAACTAAAAACTCCTTTAAAATGACCGTCTGCTCCCTATACATACTACACTTCGTATGTTGAAGTCAAGAGAAAACTTTGTTGTTGAGAGGTCCGAAATTCGTTGAATAGAGGTAAATAAGCAGCCAAAACTCAACAATGTCATGGGACCAGGTAAAAATTCGTTGTGTAGAGGATTTCGATCAGTGGAGGTTCGTTATAGAGAGGTTCGACTGTATTAACTAAAATGAAAACTATAAAATACAATAAAATAGTTACGCAATAATAATCAATAAAACTAGCCCTATAGCAAATCAATTACATAGAAGAAACAGCAGAGCAGATGACAAAACATGAAACAGCATGCATTGGTTGACAAGTGTGGATGGGTGGGCATTGTTGATGGGTGGGCATTGTTGATGGGTGGTTTGCCAGCACTGGCCCTCATTGGTCTTCACTCGACAAAAATCGGAGCGATGGCCAACTGGCCAACTAAGGCCAGTGCTGGCAAACCAACCATCCACACTCTTGCACTGGTCGTAATTTGTACGCATTGGGCCAACATGTGGATGCGGCATAAGGTGTGCCCGGTTTGAGCATGTTCAAATGTCTCGACCGAGCTTGATGAAAACGGGCACTAGCATGTCGCTACCGACTCACCTACAAAATCACATGCCAATAATGCGGATTTTGGATTATTTGAAATCAGAATACTACTGTACTCATAAGTGCATGAATTAAAGTTCCATTTAATAATTATCTATAATATTATGAAACAGGATAGCATCTCGTTATTATTTCTAATTGAATAAATTAACAGTTCCTTAATTTTTATGTAAGTTATGTAGTTTAGTTAAGTGCAGTAGCTTATATTTATTTTTTGTAAAGTTTTTTATTGTAAAGTGAAACATTGTAAAGAATGCCGAATTTTGAATTTGAGTGGGACTTACAATAATAAATTCTGAACAAACAATTGTAGAAGGAAGGAATTCTGGCTTCGAGGTAGATCAATTTGATAAATGAGAAAACTATCTCTGTAGTTTAGTTTCAAATTTCCAATTATCCACTTTTCGTTCGGTTCGACTGATCAATTCCCTCAAAAAAAATTGCAGAAACATATACACATCAGGAATAAACACCGATCTTTTGCGAAGCTAGTATTAGGCAATTGGACGGAAAATATAATAGAATATTGCCTTACCTCTTGCTTGGGTCGAGCGCTAGAAGCTGGTCGATGAGATCACAACCCAAGGGGTCCTTCACATAGGGCCTCAGACGGTCTTTCACCTAAATAGCACAGAATTCTATCAGTTTACACAATAAGATTATTCTTTTGATACATGTGTCTGACCAATCAATTATAATCACAAGAAAAAAACAAACTTATCTAGTTTAAAGTCAAAATTTTCTAACTTCATGACTATAAAATATAGTTTCATAGACACCATAAAATTTAGGTTCATTGTGCAAGAAAACTATAGTTTTTGAAATGTCACTTCACTTATATGGGCTACCAGTTTTTATATTGTTTTTATTAATTTTTAAAATGTAACTGCACTTTATTCATTGGTATATAACTCCCAGATCAACATTTTGGGAATGAAAATATTACATAGTCAATACATGATAATAATCTATATTGACTAATCATAGTCACCAGGTGATAATCCCTGATAGTAAATATCGAGAAAGCATACGCTAGTACGAGTGTTAGGGCCGAAACACACAAGGCGTTTTTCAGATGAGTCGACACAGCACGACAGGACAGGATGGTCTCTGATTGGGTGATTGGGTTGGCGAATCGAGGATCATCCAATCGAAGAGCTTCCTGTCCTACAGTGTCGTGTCGACTCGTCTGAAAAACGCCTCGTGTGTTTCAGCCCTTAGTACAAACCAATCAGCCACGAAATTCTGTTAATTGAAGCAATGACTTACTAGAGACTAACAACTTACTAATCCGCATACAAAAAAAAACAACAAAACCTACTCTAGAACATGGCACGCCATAATGGAGTAGGTCAATTTCCACACAGAGAACACTAAACAAGTAGAGGACACATTACAAGAAATTTTTATTGTAACCAACTATTGTATGCAATTGTAAACTATCTAATATTTTTTGTAATTGATGTAGTAGTTTTAGTTTTTTCTGGAAAATAAACATTTATTATTAATAGTCTCACCATTTAAAAACAGATGTTCTGAGCTAGTTCAAAAAGTTCACTCAGAACTAACCTAACATAACAGGTTCAAAATGTTGTCATCATTCGATAACATGGGGAAATACTTTCTATTCCTGTATTTTATTCTATAATCGAGCAATTTCTGTATTTTTATATTTATATCTGTTTTTTATGTTCAACGGATCTCGAAAACGGCTCTAACGATTTTCACGAACTTTAGAACATAGTAGGTTTATGATATAAAAATTCGATTGCACTAGGTCTCATCCTTGGGAAAACTCGCTGAACGACATTAAAAGGATAATTCATCCTTGACTGAAACAGCTGTGGATAGTAAAAAAGTGAGTGAGCGAGTGAGTATGTGAAAAATCAAAATATCGCATCCCCGAAATTCATAAGATGACATATAGCCTGCTGTGAAATATAAACACGATCATTTTAGAGAATTATGTTCTGTTTATCAATAAATAAAAATAACGAGCGAAGCTTGGTGCCCCGATATTATTGATAAATCGAAATAAGGAATACAGCTATCGATATAGTAATGAAAAAACTATGTTCTACAGGATAGGCACGGTAAGTACATTGCACCTCGCTTTTGAAAACTGTTTTACTAGACATTTTTTTATAGTATTTTGATTTGGACACTTTCAAGTAATCAAAATGGAACAAATTTAAGAGGAAAATATTGTTTATCATTTTCATTTTTTGAGACATAAGCGCTCAAAATTGAAATCTTTGAGCTGATTTGGTTGCAAATATATTCATGTAAGTTTGAATCGTGAATCGAAAGAGAACGGAAGTCAAAATATAATATATATTACATACATTATACATTATTAATACATCTACATATATTATAACTTATACTATTTTTACATTTGGCAGTTGTGGGTTTCGACCTGTTGTTTCCAAAGAGATATTGTAGATGAATAAATAAATAAAAAAATAAATACATGATACCGAAGACGACAAGCTGATACACCTAGAGAAGACGCCGTGTATAGAGTTTTTCAATAAAAGATGAAGTATATAGTGTATACGCACCTTGCGCTTCTGTCCACGCGCCAGCTCCATCTTGTTGTAGAGTTCGAGGGCCTCGACCCCAGGCCACACCTCGGGTGAGATGGAGCCACACAGCTGTGTGATGAACGTCAGCTGCTGCTGCTCGGTGTTGCCCTGCATGATGGGACTGCGGGTCCACATCTCGGCCATGATGCAGCCGGCGCCCCACAGGTCCACTGGTGGCCCATAGTTGCGGTCTCCCAAGAGCAGTTCCGGCGGACGGTACCACAGTGTCACCACTCGGTTAGTGTATCTAACAGAAAAGGTCATTTTCAGAAAAACACTTGAATATGATAGAATAGAATAGAATGATTATTTGAACAAAACATATATACAAATGTGTTGAATTGAATAAAATTATTGATTGATTTATTGCACAAAAACCGTTCACAATGGGCCATATGAATAAAACCAGAGCATATTGCTCATGAGCATGGAGCATAAGGTTTTGCTCATGAGAATTAGGTAGAAGCATAAGCATTTGCCCATTTTTATATGAATAAGCTTTACCTTATACTCTTACCTTATGCTCCTGAACTCTGGAGCAAATGCTCACGTATCTTAAAGATTTTTCATCAGCCGATTCGCCTTTGAGGTCTTACTTTATTTTATAGCTCACGTAAGCTTTAAATATGCAAGTAGGAGACACCGCTTGTGTTTGGTCGTCTGCTCTGTTCTCTACTATCCATGAATTGAGTTTTAGGTTAGTTGAGTTTTGAATTTTGAAGTAATAGTGTGAAAAAATGTCATCTCTATAATAATCTGCAGCATAATCTTATAATCTCAATAGCCTTCTTATAATCCGATACACTCTCATCTTCTTAAATGCCTATTTCCTATTCCGTGATGGCTATCTTTATATCAGATATGCATCTTGTATTTATTCTTTTGTAGGAATAATGGTGATATTATATCATGGTTGAATCTAAAAAGAGTTTTACAGTGTTGTCAACTATTGGTTGTGATTGTATCTGGTATAGTTTTCTCTTACTCACACGAATTAGTTGAGCCACTTAACCATGAGAAAAGGTGATAATCTGCTCCAGACTAGACTCACCTTGTTTGGAGCATTTGCTTCAAAAGTTGAGAAAATGCTCTAGTTTATTCATACAATTTTAAGCATAAGCTTTTACTTTTGAGCAAATGCTCAAAATATTTATTTGATGAGCATGAGCAAAAGGTTTTACTCACGTTTATTCATAGAAAATGAAGCATATGCTCCATATTTTAGAAGTATAAGCAAATGCTCAACTTTATTAATATGGTCCATTGTCTTTCAAAAGAATAAGTACAGAAGCAGAAAATTATTTTACAAAAATCATCATAGACTTGGCCGTCAGTCGAGTTGCTTTCTCTATACTATAATACACTTTTCTCATATTTCTCTACTATAATACACTTTCAATAAAACCAAATTTTGGCGTTGATTGAATATTAATAACAAGTGCATGTCTGGCTTTAGAGTGAGGTCAACGTTATAGTGACAGTGGATAGAGATGGGAGAACCGAATCTCTGCCTTGATTAATTATACTTCTAAATCGTTGAAGACAGATTTGGCAATTTTGCAAAGCTGTAGAAGGATAGCGATATCAGTTTTATCGAATGATAGAAAAGGATAGCAACATCAATGTTGATCGAATACTGCCTTTACAAAGTGAACATCACTATAGTAGCAACAGACTACCTCCATAGACACAACCAGGTGGCAAATATTTTACAACAAATGAGAGGCCGTAAACGAGTGGATTAGATGCTGGCTTTATATATCAGATCAAATCCTGGGCAAATTTTTCTCGAGGCACTCCCGTGTTTCGGATGTTACATGGTCCAGGCTGCCTAGAGACAGTCGTTAGTTCATGTCAGAGGTCCTAAAATTGATCAGGTGCGACCTGAAAACTCTGACGCCAGAGCTGAGCCAGCCAGGTCACCCGATATTATTTGAACATCAAAGTTTGGCAGTTCAACACAACCTGTTGCCAAACTCAGTTCCATATCATCAATACATTTCCAGTGAAGTTTTGGAGAATTGTTCACACAAAGTGTACTGGGTCGATCAGTACGCACAGATAAAACAATAGCTAAAAATAGACCAGACATCATATTAATAGATAAACAAAATCAAATAACTCATTTAATAGACATAGGCATACCAAACACTCACAATTTAAAGCAATACAGTAATGGGGAACTGCTTCTATATTTGCCGAGATGGCAGAGGAGATAAAGACATAGAACACAATACAGAATGGAAAGTCGGCTAGTATTCTGACGCCAAAATCAACCATTTTGAAAGAAAATTCAGCATTGTAATAGTATAGAAATGGGAAATTCGGATCACTTAACTGATCCGGGTCAATCGGTCTCGTTCACTACCGCGACCCGTCCACAAGACCCGGATAGCGGTGATTTTAATTTCTAAAAAGATGGGGCAGTCAAGTGACGTGGTCTTGGTGCACTCAAGTCTTGGCGTCATGTAAAATGCGCATTGGTTGAATTGATACTTTCCATTCTGTATGTATTCTGTGATAAACGTATGTGGAAGCAACAGAGAGTGACGATAGTGTCTTTAATATGATATAATATGTCTTTAATATAGCTGACGATAATGTCAGCTATAGGTTTTATACCAAAGGGACTGCCAGAGAGGTTGCACAGTTTGAGACTGCCTGTATGGGTGCAAAATTTAATGCAGAAAGCAGTAATACTTTGCAAAACATCGCTGGTAAGGAGTTTCCTCAATCGACCAAGACAGAACAAGGTGTCATTTAGCTAAATAAGCTAATCTCAATAACCATCAAAGTTGCACACTTTTAACTGGTTTCTTTAGATTTCTTAGCCAATTTTACATAAGAATTGATCACTCAAGAATTTTTATCAGGCCGCCACAAAATTATAAAATTGAAAATACCTCCACCCACCTGCTATTTAAGGCAACACTCACTCATGACCAACATCTTTTGCTCTACACTGATTTGCGCCTCTTCCTCAGAAGCAAGACCTCCGTCCGTGACTCTTAGGGTGAACGCATAGTTAGGAGGTACAAAGAGAGATAGTGATCGAGGTAACTCCATGTAACAAATACATTTTTCCTCCACCTACTGTCTAAAGTAGTTACTTTATACCTAACCTTTACTCCCTGGAACATTATTGTAAAACTTTTTGTGTAGTTGAGAAGTTGATATTGTGGTAATTATTCATCTTGAATGAAAAAGACTAAGAAATTGTCAAAAAACCACAGATTTATTGACACTTAGAAAGACCGGTTTCGGTTATTACATCATTGTCAATCTCTAATAAACTCAAGTATCAATGAATCTGTGGGTTTTTTGACAATTTCTTAGTCTTTTTCACTCATTATTGTAAAATGTCACTTTTTCGCCCTTGAGTCTAAAAAACTTAAATCTCCCAAGGGTGAAAAGGTAACTCCATTTAAATAACATTGGAAACATCTCTATTTTAATAGTTTACATTGGGAATAGGGTGGAAGGTCGAATGTCGATGAGAACCCATGTAGAGTTATCATTGTAACTGAATTCAAGATCTCAACCAGAAATTTGATCAACTTATGAAATATTATGTTTGTATGCTATACTTATTGCATACTTAGTATTAGTATAGACTACACAAATTTATACATAATTATCGTTCAAATATGTTATGTTATTCAAAATACCAGCCAACGAATATTTTTCGTCCATGTTAAGGACGCCCGCATTGTGAGGAGGTAAGCCGCCTCAACTATGCGGTCGCCCCTAACACTGAGACCCGGTTGCACAAAAACCGGTTAAATTTTAACCGTGATTAATCTCACGAGAACCAATCACAAAATACTTTTTTTGAAAAGATGGCTTCTCTGATTGGTTCTCGTGGAATTAATTACGATCAAAATTTGGCTTTTGTGCAACCGGGCCTGAATATATTTGTGTTACATTGAGGTACCTCGACTTCTCCCTCTAACTCTTCACTTTGTGATTACCCTTACCTTTCTTGAGTATTGTGACCTCCATCTGGGACTCTATCCTAACCTTTACCCTCCTTGAGGTGTGTGTAATCTGCCTTTGACTCATATCATTGACTCCTTTGAGCAAAGGCAGATTATACACTCCTCAAGAAAGGTAGAGGATAGGATAGAGTTGAATGAAAAAGACTAAGAAATTGTCAAAAAAACCACTGATTTATTGATAATTAGAAAGACCGGTTTCGGTTATTACACCATTGTCAATCTCTGATAAACTCATTTAATAAAAAAAATACATAAGTTGAATAATAATTTTTTTTTTCAAAAAAAAAAAAGATAGGATAGAGTCCAAGATGGAGGAGGAAATGAGTCAAAGGCAGATTACACACTCCTCAAGGAAGGTAAAGCATAGGATAGAGTCCCAGATGGTGGTCACAACAGTTTACTTTTATAACAATGAGTGATCAGTTATAGTGATTGTAGATCAGTCAGTTCTAGAGTTCACCGTTAAATTGTAAGATTTGATTTTCTTACTAGAATTCATTGTTAGCTTATGTTTGATTTTTATTCTTGAGTATAAACACAAACGATGGAGTGGTGCTGATGAAAGTGCATGGTGAGATTGAACCAATAGTTTTAGGTGAGCTTCAAACCATCGGGAAGATCACGTCTTCCTTAAGGTGCGTACAGATATACGCACCACGAACATGCTCCGATCATGAACGTAACACCAGACGTTACGCAAGAGGTTCGCAAGATGATCACAATATGTACCTTAAACTTTCTTCTCCATCCATTACCTTCACTTGTAGGATCGATGTCGTCATGTCATGAATAAAATAACAAAAAACACTAATTCATCAAGATGGCAGTGATCAAGTTCAGATCGAAAAATATTCATCATTGCTCTCTAACATAATGGCACTTTAGCCAGATAACAAGTGAGACAGGTCATCATTCACATATTCCTGGACATCGTTATAAGCCCTGGTTCTCATCTATAATTTTTCATCTATCATCTATAATAAATTATAGATGGAATTGAATAGAGAATGCATTTATTCAAATGCTAATTAATATATAACTATTATTTAACGAAAATCCTAAATAAATGCTGTACATCACCCCGAAGACTTCTGCTACTGCAGACATTGACAACAGGGTTAACAGCGAGATGGAAATTCGATGAGAACTACTATCCAAAAATTAGTTGCCAGCCCGGGAATCGAACCCGGTACCTCCCAATTGCCAGTCAGGAATGCTTACCCTTACACCAAACTGACAATCTCAGGATAGCAGCGCTCATTTTATTCGAAGCCATAGCGGCCAACCAGTTACAGATGGAATTAAATAGAGAATGCATTTATTCAAATGCTAATTAATATATAACTATTATTTAACGAAAATCCTAAATAAATGCTGTGCATGTGATGTACAGCATTTATTTAGGATTTTCGTTAAATAATAGTTATCTATAATTTTGCTGTATTGTAAGCTATTGTATATAAGTGTATACGCCAGTATATATTGTAATCTACATAAATAAAGTACTAAATCAATCAATCAATTCTCAGGAAACCGGTCACAACTCTCTCGAACACACTGAGGTCCAACTGCTTCACCCCTGCAGGCAGCCTGTTCAAGTAGCATAGTGCTGAACTCCTATAGCATACCCGCGATCTCTGGAGGCGCACCCTGGGGACGTCAAACAGCTCTCGATGCCTAGTGTTGTGGTGATGCACATCAGACCGAGTCAACAAATTTTGTTGATTCTTCTTGACGTACATAAGGCAGAGAAGGAGGAAGTGACTGATTACAGTTAGAATACCCAGCCTAACAAAATTGGGGTTGCAATGAGCAAGATGTTCGCTTCCAGTAATGATCCTGGCGCTTGCAGCTTCAGTATATCCACAACCTTGGCTGAGTGACCCCACATGAGTAGACCGTAGGAGATATGGGCAGTGGAAAAGTGTATGACACACCATGACCAGATATGTCTCCGTCACATGTCCCCTCAGCTTGAGCAAAAGGAAACAGATTCGGAACAGTCTCTTGGTCACTTGCTGGATGTGGCTGGCCCAGCTGAGCTTTGAATCCAGCATAAAGCCTAGCAGCTACACAGATTCCTGATCATGAGGCACACTTCACGACAAACTGCAGACGATATTTTGTGTCTTGCTCTCATTCAGCTGGAAACCAGGAGGTTGAAGACCGCAGATGCTTCGCCGACTTCTCCAACACCTGCTGAAGGTCAATGCCAGATGACAGCAATGATGTATCATCAGCTGTGTAGGCTCTGGTGGTCACCCTTCTTGTACACAGGAACAGTTCTTGAGGTTTTTTTAGGAAGTCAGGAAAAATGGCAGATCTCAGGCAGTCATTAACTACTGTAGCAAGGGGGTCCGCAATAGCATCCACCACATCTCTGAGCATGAATGCAGGCTTGCCATACACATCAGGGCTCCGGGATGGCTTGGATAAACGAATAATCTTCTTCAGGGCAGGCGGAATAAACACAGACGAGCATTCACTGGTGGAACTCGGGCAGCTAGCAGCTTATCTGGATCACCAGCAACTGTGGCCAGAGATCACTCACGATGCTGTCCACTGACTCAACAAACAAATTGTTGAATGCATCAGGGCTCGCAAAATCAAGCTGTCTCAACGGCAAGGACCGATGTGAGATTATCACATCCCGCCGCCTTACAGCGATTTGGTGTCTTTGAAGCAGATGCCAGCTTCTTAGCCTGCTCGATGTGCTATTTATAAATGGATTTGACACCTCTCCCTGTCACCATCGTTGCCATGTTCACACATATCCTTCAGAGCAAGCATGAGTCCCTTCAGCCCGGAAAGATCATCAGTGTACCACTCTTGATGACTTCTCATTCGTCCCTGTTTCTGCTGCAGCTGCTCAGAGCGATATGGTTTTTGTTTCTCAGGAAAAAATAAGTTGAATCTTTCTTGAAAATGATTGAAGAACGTCCCAATAAACCAGAGTCACCAGGGTTCTGGAGCACTACATCCCAGGGGGTGCTGGCCATATCATTCTTAAAAAGGATCAATGTATTTTCATGTTCGCAAGATGATCGCGCTGTCTTATTGTTGACTTCAATAATGCTACAGCAATAAATTAACCTCAAAAATGTGAAATGTTCAACCCAGCTGATCGGGTGACAAAAATAAATAAAATATTTTGACCAGGATTGCTGGGTAGCCTAATAGAACATTATGTTTATATAATAATTTGGTAATAAATATCATGATTATTGAATTTATTTTAATGTTTTATTATGAAAGGTAATCTGTCAATGTTTCAAAAGGTGAATGGCTTGATGGGAGTTTGGCTTCTTTCTTCTAAATGCTAATATGCTGGTATCTATTATTAAAAATGTTATTATAATTTTATATCATTCAATTTTGATAATTTTATATTCTAACACAGATATTCTAACGAAAACTTTAACCGCGCATGCGCAGCTGTTGGTTAGTTTGCCCTAGGAACTTGCCAAGCTCTTTCTTGCTCGACCTGCGATCATCTTCCGAACTGCTCGTGTAACGTTCGTTTGCGGAGCAGAGCGTAAGTCTGTACGCACCTTCACATTCTAACAGATACTACTTATCAATACAGTATCACATGGAGAGTGGTACTATAATGATAAGGCTGAAACTCACCTATTAACTTGGCCATTCTTAGCTGCACTGAACGCTCGCGCCAACCCAAAATCTGCCAGTTTAAGAATTCCTGTTTTGGTAATAAGTACGTTGGCCGCCTTCATGTCACGATGTAGAATCTGTTGAATAAAAAATGTATCAATAAATAATGTATCATAATTATTGTCCAATAATACATAATTTTCCAACAAACTATTTATTAAAAATACATAATAATAAGACAGAAAAGAGTTGTGATTGTATGCTTATTCTCAAAACCGTGTGGCACAATTTCCGAATTATATGTGTTGCCAAATTTCGCTGATAGCTTTCTTGAATTAATGCACATCAAAGCCAGAATTTCAATTTCCTTCTGCATTTTTCATGATTAATGAATGAAAGTCTATCGAGACAAGTTACCTGTCAAATGGGATTATACCCAAAAGATTGATCAATTTCCACACAGAAAAAACTAAACAAGTAGAGGACACATTATAAGAGTTTTTTGTAACTATTGTATGTAATATTGTAATTTATCTAATATTTTGTGTAATTGATGTTGTAGTTTTAGTTTTTTTGGAAATAAACATTTATTTATTTAGCTTTTATTATTTATTGATGTAATGTAATGATTATTAATAAATAAAGTCACATTCAAAATAGTGACGTCAATGAAGAAATCTTATACTAGGATCATGGTCTGTAGAAGTGCATTTTTTAAATTCAATTCAATTTATTTACAACACACAAGAAATTTGGATCAACAAGTTTAGGGTCGGAACCCACATAAACTTGAGGTCCACTCATCTCCTATTACCTACCCACAAGCCTGGAGCATCTGTGGGCATCATCCTCAACAAATATCATCCTACAATCAGTTTTATAAATGCAAAATTCAAGTTATATAATTTAAATGATTGACAAGTCCATATACCCCTTGGAGAGGAGGTCAGTGGCTGCTTAATTATCTATCCCACTGCAGTAGACATTTATGGCCAATAATTTTCAACTTGAATGAATTTTTATTTAATTCATGTATTTCTACAAAATGTGGGTGTGCCAGTTAAACGGCACTATTTTAGGTATTGAAGTAAAATTCACAGAAAATATTTTCCAAGTCAAATGTTTCAACAAATCGTAAGAACACAAATGGAAATTTTGTCTATTCAAGTAAGTGTAAGTAAAGGTGCGTACAGATATACGCGCCGCGAACATGAGGAATTCACTTTTAATCAGCTGACTATATCTGTATTTTTACAGAAACGGTAGGATACAGATATAAAAAGCTTGGCATCAGCTGATTGAAAGTGAATTACTCATGTTCGCGGCGCGTAAATCTGTTCGCACCTTGAGAATTTCAGTGTGAGACTTATATGTGCAAAATGATGGTCGCCACCTTACTCGAGTAATATTCAAAAATAACACTTTTTCTGTAATCAAACCAAAATTTCCATTTGTGTTCTTACGAATTGTTGGAATAAATGACTTGAAAATATTTTCTGTGAACTTTATTATCTAAAATATAAAACCTATTTCGGACTATGTGTAACCTTATCTAAATTTGGGAGAGGAATAGCACAAGGTTACCTTATTTTTCTCTCTCTCCCTATCATTTCGATGATGTATTATTGTATGAATCAATAAATAAATAGAACCGTTTGACTGCCCCACAATGTATATCTTTCTTCCAACATGTATAAACTTTCTTCAATCGATTCGCCAGTAAATTTGAGACAGTTTTAATCGCAGCTACTTAATATCCATAATTTTAGGTATAATCCTAGAAATTTTGTCAACTTGAAAACACACATCCCTGATAATGATAATTCTATCTGTTCCTGATTCGCAAGGATCTGTTACAAAGCACGTGAATTAAAGTAAGCATAAGAGAATTGAATAAAACTGAGTGGCGAGAATATTCTGACTCATCTTGAATTTTACTACTAGTCAATTAAATGACTAATTATTGACAAGATAATAATTTTACATTAACATTGGTAACACTGTTGGGAGTAATCAACTAATGGAATTCAGTAATTAAATTAGTCTTTAAAATTAAATAAGTCTAATCGGAAGACTTCATCAATACAAAAATAACTAAAACTAAACTTAATTCAATAAAGGAATGGGTGAAAATAAATTATTACTTTAAAATTCCCAATTGATAAACAAAACATATTTTTAAATTTTTCTTAAACACCGTATGTATAATTTTATTAATAATGTTTATTGAAGTATGCAAATGTCCACTAGTCTATTTTGAAATTCTAGTGCTATTTAAAATATTTGAAGTATCTTGGTTATATTAGGTATATATCTGATTAATTATATTACATTAAGGGCCGTTTGCCCAGTATAGATTGCTAAACTCGTTTAAGTTAATCCGAAAGTTTAAACTTGAATCGGTTTTCTCAGTGCATTTACTAATCCAGTTTAAGTTAAACTAGTTTAGCGTTAAGTTGGTAATAGAATGTCATCGTTTATACTATCAGGAAGGCTTATTTTACAGGAAATTTGTTATTTGTTTACAAACCATTAGTAATTTGAGATTATGTAGCTACTATTCAAGTATTTTCTTGTTCTTGTTCAAAATCCACAGAGTTGTAAGCTGTAGCCTACGGTTCTAAAAGTGAAAAGCGATCAAGAAATTCCTTAAAAAATTACGTTTAGTTGGCACCAGAAAATATATTTTAGAATGTAAGATAAGAAAGTTATTTTGTTACGCTTGAATCTACTATGGTCTTCCTCGTTTATTAGAAATATCTCGAAAGCAATAGGTATATCTCATTTATGTGTTATTAAAAACATGTTTTCCAATCGAAGAACACTGTTAAAAATTGTCTTATTTTCTATCAAGTGGTTTATTCAATCAAAATAATAAATTGGCAGTTGCTGTACTCAAGCAAAACCGTTAAAAAAATTCTCTATCTCAGAATAAATTATTTGTTTTTTGCCCAATTTTTCTCAGTTTCAAAATTTCTTCGCAGTCATCTTTATCAATCGCATTAAAAACTTCTATCAATTCATCCATTACTATTATTTTTACATTCAAACAATGATTTACTATAACCTAAATTAATAATAATTATCGTCTACAGAAGCATTAAAAACAACTGTCGAAAAATAATTTACTATAAGCTGTTTCCCCATCAAATCTTTACAGATGTCAAGTTAATCCAAATTATTTGGTTTAAACCTCCTGCTTTGGAGGTTTAAACTTTCCCAGAGTTTAAACTCGATACAGAGATTAAACTGATACTGTGCAAACGGAATTTTAGTTTAAACAAAAAAAATCCAGATTTGGTTTAAGCTTTAGCTTAAACTTACACTGTGCAAACGGCCCTAAGTGAATGATTTTATTTGTATTTGTCTATCTGTATTGTACTGGTCTGAATTATATTATAAAGAGCTAAATTAATTCTAAAATCATGTTAAAATATAGGTAAGACATGTTTTGAACTCGTGGCTAGAGCACAAGATTTCTTTTTCTAGCCACGCCAATTATTTAACTACAAATTATTCATTCATTTTCATGTAAAACTGTTGTTAATTGGTGAATAAAATTTGATTTGAAAATACTTTTTAGATAATTTCATTTAAAGCTTATGACTGTCTACTGACTCACCTTGTTACTGTGGATGTAGTACAATCCGTTCAGTAGTTGCTGCATGACTTTTTTTATTTCTCCAAGATTGAATTTCACCTGCACATTTGATAACAGTCCGGCAAGGTCGTGTTCACAGAACTCAAAAACTAGGTAAAAAGTAGAACGGTACTTGTTGAACTCAGTCGCTGCAAAAAAGTAGACTCTATTAATGAATAGTTTATTTTACTGAAACAATGGCAATACAACATCAAATTTAAACAAATTCACATAGTATGGACAAAATGGCCGTTTTCACATTTACTGCCCGTTCACATTTAATGGCCGTTTTTTTATTTGAAATGTATTTTTGTTTGTAACATGAAATGAATAAATAAATAACTGATTCCTTGACGGCACGGCACGACACGACACAACTCAATACGTCAACCTAATCAGCCAATCAGGGAGATTTCTGTCCTGTCGTTTCGTGCCGTCGAGGAATCGGTACGTGTGAAAAAGCCTGATGACGTAAGGGAACGGAAAATGTTCAATGTTACAGTTTGTGATCAGTTTTCAAATTGTAATTTGTAATCAATACAGTTTTATGTTACAAATGCAAAACTGTTCAGTGGGTAGTTGTTCATAATTTTGCACGATTCATGTGAACGCATTGCTACTTATTAATTATAGATCATTGGCCCTGTGAGGAATGTGTAATAGCGATGAGAGCATTCTATTCAAAATGGTGATATAATTATTGCCAAGCAGGGGATACTCGAAGAACATTGCCACATTTGAAATCATGAACGTGCTCCTGCGGGGATATCTTAAGCGCAGGCCACACCAAACTCGCTCCCGCGGCGGTAGCGAAGTTGAAAAACTCGCTTTCCATGTTATTAAATTGAGCAGGCCACACCGAGTTCGCTCCCGCAGAGAGAGTACCTCGGCGGTAGTTTCGCCGTGCCAGGCGAACTTTTGAAACGTCTGCTCGTGGTACTACCGCCGAGGTAGCGAACTCGGTCTGGCCTGCACAATTCAATAACATGGAAAGCGAGTTTTAAAAGTTCGCCTTTGGTAGCGCATGCTACTAGAGAACCACACTCATCAAAACAAAAACAAAACCAAACTACCGCTAGCGGACGTTTTTTGGTGTAGCCTGAACTACCACCGCGGGAGCGAGCTCGCTACCTCTAGCAGACGTTGGTGAGGCCAGTGCTTTAATCTTGAACGACGCCAACTGACCCAAGTCTGTTAAATGAGTTAATATATAATCATATTATAATATTCACATTGAGCCGAAGCCTAGTACGTGTGAACATTATAATATGATCATGATATGAACTCAACTAGGAGACTCGAATCACGTCGTGTCACGTCGCGTCGCAGTATGCGACTAGCCTTACAGACAAGGCTAGTTCACATCCTACGAACTAAAAAATATATTTATTTATTTATACATTAATACATACAAGTAATTCTCAACTATGAATGATTGAGAAAGGAACAAAGGCATAAAGCCAAAAACGGATCCTTTCACCAATTTAGATACCAATTTTTAACTACAAATTGTACAAAAATAGTACTCAAGGAATCACCGCGATTCTCAAAAATTTGCTACACTGTAATTCCATAACTGGCTGTGAACGCCGTATTAAAGCACAACTTTCCGATCGAAGAAATTCTAAGTCGAGAAGACACTTTTGGACATTTTGGTTGTAGATACAAAAATGGCATGTTAAATATATCAACAAAAATGGTATGTTGTATACATTTCAATTATTTCCATTGGAATATTCCATTACAATAATGATTTATTGATTAATGAGTATTTATTAGTGAAAATTAAGGTTTCATAATTTTCCATGAATATTACCTTTTGTTCTGCAAATTTCAATCAAATTCACAACATTTTCTTGTTTTAGAAGTTGCAATATACGTATCTCTCTGAGAGCAGTGATAGGAAACTGAAAAGCAAGAAACATTAAAATTGATTATTATTTTATACTTTAGTTAGGTTAGACATTTACATTGTTGTAGTATATGTAATTCATTAAAACACGATGTGAAGCTATTAATATTAAAAACTTGAAACTCTTCGAAACAAGATTAGATGGGTAGCGATAGTCTCGCCTGAGACATGTCTTGATGACTGCTCGCTGTGCCACCGCCACCGGCTCCAAGGCAAACGAGGAGGCTCCACCTCAAGCTATGACACCATACATAAGAACTGACTGGATATATGCGTAGTATGCCACCCGCAGTTGACCATCAATACAGTTTTATGTTACAAATGCAAAACTGTTCAGTGGGTAGTTGTTCATAATTTTGCACGATTCATGTGAACGCATTGCTACTTATTAATTATAGATCATTGCCCCGTGAGGAATGTGTAATAGCGATGAGAGCATTCTATTCAAAATGGTGATATAATTATTGCCAAGCAGAGGATACTCGAAAAACATTGCCACATTCGAAATCATGAACGTGCTCCTGCGGGGATATCTTAATCTTGAACGACGCTAACTGACCCAAGTCTGCTAAATGAGTTAATATATAATCATATTATAATTTTCACATTGAGCCGAAGCCTAGTACGTGTGAACATTATAATATGATCATGATATGAACTCAACTAGGAGACTCGGATCACGTCGTGTCACGTCGCGTCGCAGTATGCGACTAGCCTTACAGACAAGGCTAGTTCACATCCTACGAACTAAAAAATATATTATTTATTTATACATTAATACATACAAGTAATTCTCAACTATGAATGATTGAGAAAGGAACAAAGGCTTAAAGCCAAAAACGGATCCTTTCACCAATTTAGATACCAATTTTTAACTACAAATTGTACAAAAATAGTACTCAAGGAATCACTGCGATTCTCAAAAATTTGCTACACTGTAATTCCATAACTGGCTGTGAACGCCGTATTAAAGCACAACTTTCCGATCGAAGAAATTCTAAGTCGAGAGACCATTTTGGTTGTAGATACAAAAATGGCATGTTAAATATATCAACAAAAATGGTATGTTGTATACATTTCAATTATTTCCATTGGAATATTCCATTTCAATAATGATTTATTGATTAATGAGTATTTATTAGTGAAAATTAAGGTTTCATAATTTTCCATGAATATTACCTTTTGTTCTGCAAATTTCAATCAAATTCACAACATTTTCTTGTTTTAGAAGTTGCAATATACGTATCTCTCTGAGAGCAGTGATAGGAAACTGAAAAGCAAGAAACATTAAAATTGATTATTATTTTATACTTTAGTTAGGTTAGACATTTACATTATTGAAGTCATCTTTATTAAAAACCTAGATTTGAATGCAAATAATCCTACCATTTTAAATCAAAAGTTTCTAGAAAGGAATAGTTCCAAAATGAGACCCGAACAAAAAATAGTTATCTATTGTCTATTAACCATCCCTAACTCAAGTGTTTTTTAGGAATAAACACATTGAATTATTTATAAAAGCCTATCCACTAAATGAATCTAAAAAGAATACACTTTCAGAGAATATTTTATTTGAAATGAAAACAGATTAAATTTATGAAAATTAGATAATTTAAAATGCTCATCCAATAGGAATAGGTAATAAAGAAGTTTATTTTTCTACCAAATTATTATTTATTAGAAGAGCCATGGAGAGGAAAGCAATTTATCCCTCCAAACCAATATTCTGGTCGTGTAAGCTTTTCATAGATGATTTTAATGTTTAATCCCACTAAATTGATTAGTTTTTCTTGAAAATTTACGAGAAACAGGTTTGTGTTCATCCCCTTGAGTATTTCACAATGATAGACTCAAGTTTTGTTATGAATCATCATAATGAAATGAATCCTACATTAAAAATACTTACACCTTCCTTCTCATTCTCCATGAGAACTTTCTTCATGGCAACAATCTTTTTGGGATTCGCCTTCTCTCTTGCTTTGAAAACCTCCCTGCAAACAAAAATAAAACCATATTGTTGAAAGTCGAACACAGAAAAATCCACCTATAATCTCAATTTTCATGCTCATTTTTACGAGTACTTCATCGATCATTTGATCCTTTCAATATTTATGTAAAATTGCGCGTTGGAACGAAACGGAAAAACGTCCGCATGATGGAGCATCAGTTAGAGAGCAATGCAGTTAGACAATGGACACTCAGTGACATCGACGAAACCCATCTTCTACGGCTGGCCACTAACGGTAGAACATACATGCTACACATGATTCATCATCAACGAGGTCATGTCAGAGGCCCTGAAATTGATCAGTTGCAACCTGAAAACTCTGACACCAGACCTGAGCCAGGCAGGTCACGCGATATTATTATAATTATCAACGAGGGGGTTCTAACATAAAATAAACATCCAATAATAATAAATAAACCACAGGAAAATTACAAATCATAATGATACAAAAATAATTTTACCTCAAATAGAGTAGCGAAGGAAAAAATAATCAAAAAAAATCGGAGATACATAAGACCTAACCTCACATAATTTTGCTTGAAGCGTTTCGATGTTATGTCATAATAATATATTACAATTAAATGAATTGAATTGTTTGTCATGTACGGTTTACCGTTAGCGGCCAGCCTTAGGTTTTCGTTTGTGCGTAGATTGTCGCCGACAACTACGAACATACGAAGGGTCGTGCTCCATTGCAATTTGACTAATTCGTGGTTGACAGCGGATCAAGCGTTTTCGTTTGCACGACTCGGTCGTAATGTAAAACGTCACATATTCAGACCAATGTTAGGTTATCTCCCATTACATTGATTATAGACTATTTTCAATTGAATAAACAAGTTGACTAATTCGTGGTTGACAGCGGATCAAGCGTTTTCGTTTGCACGACTCGGTCGTAATGTAAAACGTCACATATTCAGACCAATGTTAGGTTATCTCCCATTACATTGATTATAGATTATTTTCAATTGAATAAACAGTCCCATCGAAAATATTATTAGGCTATGATTATTGACATGAATATAATCACAGCTATTTCTATTTATCCGTTAGGTTAGGTTAGGATGGCGTTTGAAGAACAAAAAGCGTTTTTGTATTACACTTTGCAAGGACTAATGATGCGCACTTACAAGAAATAAGTTTACAGATGCTCCACTGATGCCAACAAACAAAACTGTTTGAGTTTCTCTTTCCTTTGATACATGACTGTGGCTCATTTTGAAACAACCAGTTCATTAAAACTTTGATCTATTTCAATTTAGTTTCCTCGGTCGTCTTTCCTGTTGCTTGCTGGACCTTCTTAAGATATTTAAGGTTAGAATTCCTTGCGGAAAGCCGAGAGACTCCTTCTGGAGGAGCCCTGTCGCATGTTCGTTCTGCAGTGACAATTTGCATGAATGAAAGCACCCGTCATTCAACACAGAACTCATTTTTTTCGTCGACGATAGTTTGCGCACAAACGAAAACCCACCTTAAGCTGGATTGCCACATATCAGTATCAGAGTGCATGTCCCGTAAAGTGGCAATATAATCCCCATGCATTCTAATGAGACAGTTCCCACTCAGCCCGGCTGAACAAGTGTGAATAGTAGCTCATTAGAACTTGTGGGAATAATAATCTCACTGTGCCGGACACGTTCACTGATACTGATAGGAATCCGCATCCAGATCAGTGCTTGAAACAACGAAGGAGGTATAAGGTTCTCCTAAGTCATAACCTTAACCTTTGGACAACATAAACATTTTATCAAAATTTTTGGAGAGAAATAGTACAGGCTCAGCCTAGTTTTTCCTCCAAATGTCATAATTATATAATGATTAAAGTGCTTTATACAATACATGAATAAATAAAACTCAGAACTGCAGGATCTGGAATGTAGATGATTACTTATAAATTCAAACATCCGCGCATTCCAAATAGCTTGCATTGAAAGCCGAGGTTATCATTCTGGTTTACACTCATTTGCAAATTAATAGGCTATGGTACGTCTGGCCCCTCTGTTGGATATTGAAACGAGTCAATTGCGGTAATGCTTAAAGCGGTGTTTACCGTTTACATTAGTCAAGTTTCATTGAACAGAAACATGAATCCACAATAATAGAAACTTTAATACACTATACCAATGTACACTATTCATCTGGTTTTGTTAATCCAAAAAATATGATCAGGGGTCCAAGGAAACCTTCAAGTTTTTGTGAATCAAGTACCTAACCTAGTTGAATATGTTTGATTTTTGCATTCAACTTGAATCTTTGTACAAACCAACTTACAAAAGGGGAAATTAATAAAACCAGTTGTCGGTCAATGTAGAATGAATAAAAACAGCTAAATAAAAAGTATAATGTAAATGAGGAAGGGAACATTGAGATTAAACAGATTTTTACTTCATAATTATATACTTTTGAGGTTATGAGAACTTCAAATTAGCAAGAATCGTCCATTTCACCCAAACGCCGAGAAAACTTGAATTGTAGGATACTGTAAACGCAGTTTCGATAAGAATAAATATAGGTGATTTGGTAATATAGGCCTAAGTGACCACACTAAATACGATACTGTTAAGAAGATAGTCTGCTGCCTAGAAATCACCTTGTTTTGGTATTGACAGCCGGCATCGTGAACTTAGCTCATTATAATCATCAAGTTAATCATTAAATAGCCTAAATAGACAAATTAATTATTTTTACTCGTTATATTTTTTCAGGGAAGTTTTCAATATTTTTTAACTAGGAAATTGTGAGGTCATTTTGAAATCTTTGCAAGATGCTGTCACAATGGTTGGCATGTAACTTATAACAAAGTCCTCAAGAGTAAAGACTACGGTAGGCCTATGACTATGAATGATTCAAGAAGTACTTACCCAAAGGTTCCTTGTCCGATTTTTGCAATTTTCTCGTACTTAGAAGCCTCATCACAAAATGGGAAATTAAATTCTTCAATGTATTTCTCTTTATCCTTTATGTTCATTTGAGTGGTGTCACTCAGCATTGGATTTGGAGTCGGAATCGGATTTACGCGATTAGGCAACATGATTGTAGAGTATAAATATAAAATTACAACTTGAATTCAATTAAAAGAATTTATACATTGTTCAAAAACTTCCAAACAAGAATTTGTTTTCAAGTATAGGTAACTAAAACGACCAAGCAACGTTTTGCAACGATCAAAACCAAACACCAAACAAGCAACACGCACGGAACGGACACACCTGTTCTCAGAATTCTGAAACTTCAGTTCTACCAACCAAAGTGATTTAATACTGATCCAGAACACAGGAATCTTTCTTCTCATGCTTTTTTAGGAATTACTGTTGAAAAATATACTTTTCGTGTGGAATTTATATCATTCGCGGGAGAGTATATGAAATGATGTAATTTTCATATGAGAATCGAATGACCACAATAAGCCTATTCTTTTCTCCCATGGAAAGTGGCACACCTATGGTGGCTGAAAAATTCTCCATTGGTAATTTTGACTGCTCTCGTAGTTGCTTGAAGCATGAAGTGAAACTGGATCATAGAGTAAAATATCCAAGTTATGACAAGAAGGTCTTCACACAAACTGGTAACTTCATCTTTATTGAATTGAAAAGAGTGGAAACAATATTTATTATGGTCTTACTTCTGAGTGAGTTCTTCTATGTCTATTCAAATTTCCCTTAAGAGAGAATCCTTTATGGCAGATTGAGCATTTATAGGGTCTTTCACCGGAGTGAATTCTCTTATGTACAATTAAACTTCCCTTTTGATGAAATCCAGTATTGCAAATTGAACATTTATAGGGTCTTTCACCGGAGTGAATTCTCTCATGTGCATTCAAGTTAGTCTTTATAGTGAACCTTTTATTACAAATTGAACATTCAAAGGGTTTTTCCCCAGAGTGGATTCTCTCATGTGCATTCAAGTAAGTCTTTGTAATGTACGTTTTATTACAAATTGAACATTCAAAGGGTTTTCCCCGGAGTGAATTCTCTCATGTGCATTCAAGTTAGCCTTTGTAATGAACCTTTTATTACAAATTGAACATTCAAAGGGTTTTTCCCCGGAGTGGATTCTCTCATGTGCATTCAAGTTAGTCTTTATAATGAACCTTTTATTACAAATTGAACATTCAAAGGGTTTTTCCCCGGAGTGGATTCTCTCATGTCTTTTCAAACTCCATTTGCAAGATAATGTTTTAGTGCAGACCAAACATTTATGGGGTTTTTTATCAGAGTGGATTCTCTCATGTAAATTCAAATCTTCTTCAGAAAAGAGTGCTTTATTACAAACTGAACATTTATAAGTCCTCACACCCCTGCAGACATCTATTTGCTCTTCTAGCACTGGATCAACAACGTCATCATCATCATCATCATCATATTCTTCTTCTTCTCCCACTTCTCCATCTTCCTCCCCATTTTCTATGTAGTCCCACTTATCATCAAACTCTTCATTTTTTATTATCAACTCTTCATGAAATTCTGCATCATGTTCTATTTTCACTCTAATACCATCTTCATGGCAAGTCTCAAGATTTCCATCTGCTATTGGATCATGTGACTTCCCTTCTTCTCCAATGATAGCATTCTCTTCAATTGCCCTTGCACTGTTGTCATCTCCCTCACCTTCTGTCTCCTCTTCATAGTCAACTTCTTCATCCTTTATGATCAACTCCTCATCCTTAATTTCTTCCTTCACTCTTACTGATTCAGCTCTTGTCTCCTCTTCCTCAACTGCACTGACATATTCTCTCTTTTCTTCATTCTCCACATTTTCTTGTTTAATTGGTTGTTCAACATTACAATTTTCACGAAATTCTTTTTTCTGCAATGTCACTTCTTCCGGCTTGATTTTTTCTACACTGTTTCCCCTCCATTCTGTTTTCTCTCCACTTTCCCCATCCATCACCTCCTCTCCAGCTGGGTGTTCTGAAAATCATAAAGTAACAAAGATGAATGAATTATTAGAAATTGCAGTTAACCAACTGCTATAGAAAGGTCCACGTTATAATGGCAGTGGAGAAAGATAGGAGAAAAACGTTGCCGATAAACTGTCTTGTTAATACCTTCTATAGATGGTAGCTGATACAGGTTTATTGATGTAATATCAACTGGTCATTCTGGTTTAAAATAATCAATTATATTTTATTAAGCAAGAAATTATATTTTCCAATAATTATTTCTCAATTAATTTTCATAGCGAAGATTAAATATTTTGTTAATTATTAATTCTACATTGTTAAAAGACGATCTGGCAACAGAGCAAAGCAAGAAAGAGATAGCGCTGTACGCTTTGTTGAATGACAGACAAGGATAGCAATACCATTGCTAATCAAACACTGCCATTATAAGGTGAACCTCACTGTAGAATATTACAATAATAATGATGATCAATTAAAATAACCAATGAAATATATACAGAGTATTCTGAAAAAAGGTGCCCATAAGTCAGGGCGTGATTCCTCACATGAAAAGAAAAAAAAAGTTCCAATTAACATAGGTCCGGAAATGCTTGGTTAACAATTTATACAGAGTGGAAGATTTTTTCTGAATTTCTGTGCCCCTGCTGAAACGAAGCCCTACGGGTATTTGTTAGCTGTTTATTAAGATGTACAATTCAGCGTACTTTATGTAAAATGAACAGGAAAATTGAATAAAACCGTTTCCAGACCTGTAGCTACAGTAATTTTTAATATATGTGACGAAATACGCGAAACTTGGTCCCGAAAAACAAGTTCCTTAAAGGTTTGAAGCAGATTTACTATGTTAAATATACAATTAACACAAAATATGTATCAACAGAACTTGTAGAAAATTTAATTTCGAAGAGAAATATGTAGAATAAGTCTATAATAGACAAACGTAACCTTGAAAAAATGATCCTTAATTAAGATTTTATTTTAATTAAGATCCTATTTTACATACAAAACGCATGAAAAATAGAGAGCTTAACAGATTTTGTCTATTTTTCATGCGTTTCGTATGTAATTGAGGATTATTTTTTTAAGGTTGCATTTGTCTATTATACACTTATTCTACTTCTATCTCTTCAAAATTAAATTTTCTACAAGTGTGTAGAAAAATATTTTGTGTTTATTGTACATTTAACATAGTAAATCTACTTCAAATGTTAAGGCTGTTCAGTACACTTTTTTATTATTTAAATTGGATAATCTTTTTCAATATAATTGTTAAGATCAATATAAGAGTGAGAAAAGGTTGCAACTGAAATTTTCAAGTGGTCTACTAAGCGAGTTATAGGTTGTTGAAGTGCTAACTTTCCAGATTCCGTTTTCTTTCCAGATCATAAATAGTTTCGACTATATTAACAGAACTTCTCTTAAAAATTCAAAAAATTGTTATAAATGGCAGTGAGAATGTACTTCCTATTATGGTCACTGTTAACACACTTACGCTCGTTACACACTGTAACGCGGCGGCGTTAAACTGCCGTTGCCGCCTCGAAAAAAAGTCGAGCTTCTTACACATTCAGCGGCAAAAATACCGCCAAACATCGAGCGGCAAAATTACCGCCACGTATCATCCAGTAGCCAAAATAATTATGGTAGTTCTTCATCGCAAATGTGTTGTGACTTCTCTGTTTCATGAGTGTTCAGTTAATATGTATTTTGCACATTTTTTGAAGTATATATTATCAAGTGTTTAACTCAAAATGGAAAGGCAACAACTTTTAGCACTTTTGTTGTACCGTAGAAGGAAAAGAAAACAGCAGAGAGATCGCCTTGTTTGGATTCATACCATAAACCTGAGAAGAAAAGAAGTTGGAGCATTTTGTACGTTGTTTGAAGACTTGAGAAATGACGAGGCAAAATTCTTTAATTATTTTCGTATGTCTGTTTCTTAAATATGTCGAGGGTTTTGTCCCACAAAGCTGGCCTCTGTTCTACAAAAATGATATTAACAACTCATTGTCTATTAACTCACTCATTTTTTCACACTCGTCAACCACAAACACTTGGAACAATAAATAAATGTTATAAACAACTCACAAACTTTACAACAAGACACAAATTAAAAGGCTGATTTTCAAAGACCTCTGACTTGGAGCAACTGGGAAAGACGACTGATCAGCGGCGACGGTAGACAACCGCCAAATGTGTAAACGCCCATTAGGTCGCGTACGCCACTGCGTAGACAAGAGCGGCAAAAACACTGCCAGCCGCAGTGGCAGTGGACGGCTGCACAGCTGCCGCCAACGGCAATATGTTCGCGCGGCGTTTCTGCCGCCCAGTGTGTAAGCTTCCATCTAAGTCTATAGAATACTGCTCGAACGGCGGCGACGGCGAAATTACCGCCGCGGCAGAAACCGCCCAATGTGTAACCGGTGTTACGCGACTCAGGTCGAGAAGAGACTCGACTCTAGTCGAGAGCATGTGTTTCCAAATGGTGACACTCAGACCAGTCGATTCTAGTCCCCGCGACGTCACCATTTGAAAACATATGCTCTCGACTAGAGTCCAGTCTCTTCTCGACCTGAGTCGCGTAAGTGTGAGTTGAACCTTAAACTGTCAGCATTCTTTATAAGCAATATCAATGAATCTCATTCAAGTAATACTGACAGTTGAAAGTTCTTGTGGTCAAGTGGATAGAGTGATTTCCTAGCAGCCTAAAAATCCCAGGTTCAAACCCGCTCATATCCAAAAGTTTTTGAACAGGTCACTCCCGTGCTATCGGATGGGCACGTTAAATTGTCCCATTGAAAAAGGCCCATTGACGGCTTAAATGATATATTCAGGCGAGATGCAACTTCCGTCAGGAACTACCCACCAATAAAAACCATACGAATATAGTTATTTATTAGTTGAAAATTAATTTTGCTACATCGCAGGAATTTCACTAGAATAACACTATAATTTTGTTAGGACCATAATTTTATTTTTTTTATTGAATAACATCGTCTTTTTCAATCAATTCAAATTCAAACTTAGAAGAGGGTTTACAGTAACCAGAATTTAAAAAATCAATTGGACTACTTGTTGAATTCCTACTTTCAACCTCAGCAACAACTTTACTAATATTCTTTATGAAGAATTCATTGAACTGGTCTGAACTTAATGGACTATTGTTTTTCACCAACAATGATTTACTAGACTGTTTTTTAATTACATCCTAGATTGCCTTGCTTTTGTTCTTTGATTCAGAAATTATCTTGTCATTCTTATTTCTTCTGGTAGTCTCTAGTTTGTCCCTAAACTCTTTTTTGTTTCTCTTATATTGTATTTTTATGTCATTATTACCAGTAGCAAGGTAAGCGCTGTACAACAGATCACAGGTGTTCTTTATAGCGAGCAGTTCTAGATTGTAAACCTTACTGGGTTTGGGAGCAGTTGATTTAATTTCAAGTATTTTCAATGGAAAAGCTGTATCTACTATTTTTTTCAATGTATCTAGAAAGAATGACGTTTTCAATTCTAAATTTTCCTCTACATACAAACTAGTCCAATTCATTTCAAATAAAATATTTTGGAAAACTGAAATGTTATTATCGTTTATGTGCCGTATTGTCTTCGTTTCATTAATATTTCCTTTCGTCTGTTTAGTGGAGAGAGTATTCCTGATAACCAGACCCCAATGGTCAGAAAACCATGTTCTCACAACTACACATCTAAATGAATTCTCAGGAATCGTAGTTACAATGTTATCAATACATGTCCCTCCATTTAATGCACTGGGCCTAGTTATACTATTGAAACCCACCCTGAAACCAAATGAAACTAAAAGCTCTTTTAACCCTTTAATATTATTATCATCACTCATGAAATCATAATTGAAGTCTGCACATAAAATAAGTCTGTCAGTGTATTTGAAGGCATTTTCCAATACCCCACTTAGTCTTTCCAAGAATATTTCTAAATTATTGTTGTCAGTGTTTGATCTGTACAGGGATAGGACTATAATATTTGTTTCCAATAACTGCACCGCTGTCACTTCCAATACCATTTCTACTGATAACTTGTTTATACTTTTAAACAACTATTTCAACAAACAAATATTTCAATTTTTTTGTATTTTAGACCATTCCTTACATATATAAGACACCCACCATGCTTCCTGTTACCCCTACAGTAGTAATTACCAACAACATACCCATCAATGCCAAAGAATTCCACCTCACTAGGCTCCAGCCAAGTCTCAACAATACAGGCGACATCGACATTGAGTTTTCCAAGATAATACTCTACCGAGTCCAACTTGTTCCTGATGCATTGGACATTCCAGTGGAAGATTGTCATTTCTTTCTTTTCATAACTATTGTTTTTATCTGAGGAGAATCTAGAATCAATAAAATTATCCACTATATCTACATAATCTAAACATGGATCTCTATGTTTTTTGTTGCCTCTAAAAAAGATCGAGGTCTTGTAATGACTGGTATTTCCATGCTTGGAGATGGAGGCCCAGCCACAACCAAACAAGAGTCACTATCGAAAGATTCAACCGCAGGAAGGACAATAGAAGGAGGATTGCCAGCCGTGACAGGAGAAACAGTCTGCTCTCTTCCACCACGCACCCGAGCACCCACCAATAATTCCAACAAATCACCTGCAATTCGTTTTTTTCCATGTATATTCAGGTGTAACCCATGTCCAGTATGAAATCGTGCCTGATAGTTCCATACGTTAATCATACTAAGAGAAAACTCATGTGAAATCGACTGAACGACACCATTAAAAAACTCTATACATTTGTTGGTGTGTGCTCCCGCCTTCAGATCATACCTGTATGGGATTGTCGATAGAATCAACTCCACCTCTCGCTTCAAATCACCAATCACTTTGCGGAGTTTTGTCACACAATTAAAAATAACACCCTCAGCAGAGGATTCATCAAAGCTGTTTGTTCCCCCTATAAGAACAATTGTGTCATTCTTTTTTATCTCACCTTGCTTGAAAGACGATACAATGCCATCCAAAATAATATTAATTGGTGTGCTAGATGCAATAAACGATTTGAACTTTGAACCAGATAATGAACTATTCCTATCCAACAGCTCCCTCAAGCCTCTCACATGGCTGTCTCCCCACAGCCAAACATTGCGACAATTGTCAACAGGAACTTTGAAAGACGTATTCCTCATATGAGCAATACTTTTTACCTTTTGTACATTGAAAAAAGAACTCATCATGGAGCATGAATGAAGAAAACCCTTCAGCACCACCCCAGCTCTCTCGACATTGGTTTCCATATCCAACAGTAAGCGTCCATTTTCCTTCAACTCAGACTACAATTTGGAAATTCTATTAAGAAATTGTTTTTTCTCGCTGTACATCCCCTCATTCTGAACAACACTAACAGCATGGCAACCGGTATTTTGATTGATATTGTTTGATTCAATCATACTCTCATCCACTATCTCCGTTTGAACTCCAAATTCCCTAACCTCTGCTCTATCATTGAGTTCCATGATCAACTTGTCATTCATGATAGAACGGTCTAAAGCCGCATTTCGCTGTACCAATAAACGAGAATTCTCCTCCAACAAAAGCTGATTCTCAATCGTTAGCTTTTCAACAAGATGATAACATCTTACACAGACTTCTTGAGAAACAGATTCATCCATCCTATCGTTGTTGATACTTTCTACAGCCTCTTGACCGCTCAATAATCCCGCCGCATCATATAGCTCAGCCTCTTTGACCTGAGAAATAGGGGTAGAAGACTTTGACGCAGAATCACGAACTGAAATAATAACACTATTATTTGCTGAAAGCAGTGGCACATCATCACAGACCAAATCCTCATAAGTGGAATCATTGTTGGTCTGGGACACATCATCACAAGGGGGAGAATGAATGTGAGAACTGGACTGACTCATATCTACAATTTTTCTAATTTTACTATCAGTTTTAATAGTAGCTTTGCAGTCCTTTGCAAGACAGCGCCAATGTATATTTCCTAATGAATTAACATTTGTTTTTCGGTAAGAAAATCTTTTAAAGGTCAGTTTAGGATTTCCTCTGTTAGTTTTTCCAACAATAAAGTCAGCCATTCCTTCCTCTATCCAGAGTCAATAGTAGATTAATTAAATAATAGGTTCTGGTAATAATAAACTTTTTTATGTCATAATACCATGAGTTGAGACGAAGAAAAAAAATAATAATATAAAGAAATTAATATACAGAACTGTAAGTACAAATATGAATATTTTAGCTATCTATACAAGAGTAGTGTAGATCATTATTTGATAGTCACCACCAGGCCCGGCCCCAGGGGTGGGCGGACCGGGCGGCCGCCCAGGGCGGCAGGTTTTGGGGGCGGCAAATTTAAAGGAACGAAAAATTTAAAAATACAAATGAATAATAAATTCATAATATCAAATGTGAATGGTAAAATTATATAAGACGCTTTTCAACCTCGAGCTAATGAAGACTTTTCTAAGATCAACAATGTTCCAGGAACGTCAGAGTGGTCTAGCGAACATAAAATAGTTCAGTCCCTGATCTTGAAGAATTGGTGAAGGAATTTCCCCATGCAAAGGTCAGACGAGTTCTATTAATTGAACAGGTGTGTTAAACAAATTTGTAGAAATCGTAGTTCTAATTACTATGTTGCAGTCTACGTCTTAAGGCTGTGCAAAGGCTAAAAATAAACTTTCTTGTACTGGTGATATTTTTCAAAGTTTTTCGATTTGTATTTTTTTCTTAGAAAAACATTTTCTTCCAATCATTACTTTTTGAGATATGAACGCCTAAAGTTTAAATTTTTGGGACAGGACATTTCAAATTCGGTACAAAACATTTGGAACATTTTGAGACATTTTCTGTAAATATCAATTTTTGAAAAAGTTATTCAATTTACAAAAAAAACTCAACTAAACACTATTTTTGGCCATTTTTAGTAAATTGAATAACTTTCTCAAAAATTGATATTTTCAGAAAATTTTTGTTTTATTAAATCAAAAATTCCATGAAGAATTTATCCTTTGAATTTTATGGATTCATCTCGTACCGAATTTAAAATGTTCTGTCCCAAAAATTTGAACTTTAGGCGCTCATGTCTCAGAAAGTTATTATTGAAAAAAAATGTTTTCCTAAGAAAACTTTTTCATTTTGATAGCTTGATCATTAAGCTATCCTTGATCGTGTCCTCGCGCGCCTCTCCACTAGGAAATACTGAAATGAAGTGCAACTAACAGGTGATTCTCATAGAACATAATCTCATGAGCTTATATCATTGTGCGAAATATCACTGTGAGGACAATATAGATGGTGATGATGGTTGAAGCTAAAAATGAGGTATTTTTCACAATACAATGAGCATTGTTGTCAAGTGTACCTGGAAATATATATGAGATAGAGCGCTTTACCTAGTCTCAGATTTTAGAGCACAAAATTACGCCCAGAGGGATTTTGAATTTTACATCTAGATTGTAATCGGGATATATTGTTGATCAAATACTAAATATGATCAAAATTGATTTTTTTTCCTTAAAACATCACTCATATTTTAAAAATCATAACTCAGTACTCATTGGAGATAGAGAGTTCCGAATGATCTCATTTCATTCAGAATTTTATGATCTTAAAAAAGGCAAGAGCAAATTTTTCTGTCCGATCACTGATTTTGCCAGAAATAGCTGAAAACTGGAAAATGAACCTGAAATACGAACTTTTTGGCCCACTCTGTATTAGCACAAGGGAATTTTACATGACAAATTTGGTTCTGAACCTCTCTCATGTATCCAAATAAAATATTAAAAAATCAGAACTATGATTTAAATTGCAAGTAAACCCCCATTTTTATGTCTATATTGACTGGACTTTACTGTTCCCCAATATTTATACTTGTCAAATATTTGTTGAAATGTCAATAAATATTGTTTAACATAATTTTTAGACTTTACTGAGACTCTGTGGTGTCGCATCACAGCGGAGACACAATAGTAACGCCGGTTACACACTGGGCGGTTTCTGCGGCGGCGGCGAAACTGCCGTCGCCGTCTCGAAAAAAAGTCGAGCTTACACATTCAGCGGAAAAAATACCACCAAACATCGAGCGGCAAAATTAATGCCACGTATGTTCAGTAGCCAAAATAATTCTTGTAGTTCTTCATCGCAAATGTGTTGTGACTTCTCTGTTTCATGAGTGTTCAGTTAATTATATTTTGCACATTTTTGAAAAGTATATAAATTATTAAGTGTTTAACTTGAAATGGAAAGGCAACAACTTTTACCACTTTTGTTGTACCGTCGAAGGAAAAGAAGACAGCAGAGGAATCGCCTTGCTTGGTTTTTATTGAAATGAACGTTTTTATTAAATCGACAGCGATGTAATATACAATATATTACAGTTTTTTTCTTGTCATCCAGAGTTTCAAAATCCCCCCTAATCTCCATATACACTTCCTTCCACGCTATCCTTGTTGCATCTCGATCCTTAAATATGTCGTGGGTTTTGTCCCACAAAACTGGCCTCTGTTCTACAAAAGATATTAACAACTCATTGTCTATTAACTTAATCATTTTCTCACACTCATCAACCACAAACACTTAAAACAATAAATAAATGTTATAAACAGCTCACAAGCTTTACAACAAGACACAAATTAAAAGGCTGATTTTCAAAGACCTCTGACTTGCAGCAACTGGGAAAGACGACTGATCAGCGGCGACGGTAGACAACCGCCAAATGTGTTAACGCCCATTTGGTCACGTACGCCACTGCTTAGACAAGAGCGGCAAAAACACCGCCAGCCGCAGTGGCAGTGGACGGCTGCACAGCTGCCGCCAACGGCAATATAACCGCGCGGCGTTTCTGCCGCCCAGTGTGTAAGCTTCCATTCAAATCCATAGACTACTGCTCGAACGGCGGCGACGGCGAAATTACCGCCCCGGCAGAAACCGCCTAATGTGTAACGCGCTTTAGGCGATCGCTCAAGGAGGGGTGGAACCCGGGATTAACAATTAAAGACGGGATACTTGCGGGGGGGGGGCGGCAGTTGCCGATCTCGCCCAGGGCGGCAAAGTCCCTAGGGCCGTGCCTGGTCACCACTCATTACTAGACACTTATAATGGAATTTTATTTATTCTATTCCTCAATCAGAAATAGTGCTAAACTGAATTTAACTATTATAGAATAACAAGGGAAGAAGTCAGTACGTTTAAAACTGTTGAGAAAAGATGAAAGATTATATAATGTGAGAGCTTTTTCAAAACAAACTCCACTGTGATGCTAAAAATGAGAAGAGCTTGATTAGATCACTTGACTGGAAACAGAAACACAATATCTTATCATAATTAATTGTTAAGAATGATGTTGTTTATTCCTCAATGAAAGTTCGGTTTTGATAAGGAGCCGCAGACTTCAAAATTCAAAAATATTTTCATCACACGAAGAATCGAACAGCAGGGTACAGGCTACGGAGTAGATTCTCTTCGTTCTGCAGAAAGGATTACTCATCAAACAAGAAATTAGTTCCGTATCATCCGATATGTATCAAATTCAATGTATCATCCATCCACACAGAGACCCAAGATTAACTGATGTATCATAGATAAAATATAGTTATATTCTTAATATAATAGATATTAATGATGACAGTTCAGAGTTGAATGACATGCAGAGAAAATTGTTTAGTGTAATGCGAATTATCAAATTTGAATGTTCAAAATAGGACAACGTTCTAAAGTTAGCAGAATGATGTCAGGTCATCAGGTGTCTTAGAACTGTCAAAAACCAGATGTTTCGCCTACTATCAGCTGACTCAGATTCCCGCCCAAAAGTTTCTTTAGGTTTGTTGAACCGGCTTCTTGTGAAACTAACGTCAATGACACAGCCAACAAGTCAGTTATCGATAACAATAACAATCATTGAAACAACAAGTCTAAAATTGAAAAACGAAAGCACTGATTTACTGTTCTATGTGCAATGGTCAGGTAATAGGTTAGTTTGTAAGAAACGAAACCTAATTAAAATTCACTTGGCTTCACGCCAAAACTATTTGCTCACTTACAACAAGAACACTTGACAACTGATCTCCACAAATATAAGACGAATATACTTTTCTCAATAGAACAAAACTTGATTTAAAATTAGCTAAACTGGGATGAAACAAAACATGCAGATCCAGTTCTGCCAAGTTTTATTAGTAGGCAATAGATACAATGCAGGTAAAAACAATAGGCATTTGCCCAAAACTGCTTTAAACCTTAATTTCGAATACACAGGTTATGTAAATGATATCTTAATTCACACACTATTTTTGAATCCAAAAATGTATGTACTACAATAATTTTGAATTTATTAGATTAATTAATTCTAAAATACAAATCCAAACAAAAATCTTCCTTTACAATCTATTTTCAAAAACTCTACATTATTTGACCACTGTTGCAGGTAAAAAAATTACAGTGTGGGGCAGAGCCGATTGTCCAGTTTGGGAGGGTTATAAGTAATGAACCGTTCAACTTGGAAAAAAAATCTTTAATGGGTTCAATTCAGTTTGAAATGTAGTTTCTATTGTTGATTTTTGAAAATTTTATCAGTTAAATGGCGGCCATCAGCAGCAATATACCGATGTAGCATAGCATTTTTGAAGTTTTGAAACGCATTTTAGCACACTGCGATTGGTAAGGCTTGGATCTCTTCTCTGATTCGCTCCTTTAGCTCTTCCAAGGTATGTTGGCGATCTTTGAAAACTTTATTTTTGGAGTAACCCCACAGGAAAAAATTGTTTATGCTTAAATCGGGTGAGCGTGCCGGCCACCTCAAGTTCACCCATGGTGAGATAAGCCGCCCTGGGAACATTAGTCTCAACAAATTCATTGAAATACGCCCTGTGTGGGCTGTAGCTTCATCCTGCTAAAACCATATTTCTCCCAAGCCATGTTCCTCAGCAATTTCTTCTAATTTGGAGAGCAGAAACATGTTGCCATTCTCAAAAAACTATGGCCAGCTCACCCGATTTAATCATATGCGATATTTGTAACCTCAATCATGTTCAATCTATATTCGGTCCATATATGATTATTTTTTCTGGTGTAAACTGAAATTTTCGAATCATTTTTGAAAATTATAGTTTGATTTGCTCTGAACTGGATTTCTTATTCATAAGAATTATATCCATTCATGATCAAGATATTAGCTTATTTGGAACCGATGACTTTCCTTAGATGATAGGTGAAAGCTATCCAACCTATTAGGATAAATTGGTAGCACGCCAAATGTTACTCCTGTGGTGGGACCGAATTACAAAATAAATATGTCTCAAATGGTACACCTTAAATCCCTGGTTACAGAAATTATTAGTAGGCTATAATATCTTATAGGTTATGAATGGTGAAATGCTACTGAATGGGAGGTCAATTCTGGAGCAGTCAAATTTCAATGAATAGATATCTCTGTTGTATATCCATACTTTTTCACTGTTAAAATTAAACTTGAATTTTGAAAAACACTTTTGAAGTGAAAATACACTTACTTTTGTAGTGACGATCGTTTCGACCTGTTGTTGGTCATCATCAGACTGTGGGAATTTACTCAGATGACAAGGCTATGTGTGGTAAGGGATGAAGGTGGTGGAATAGGTTGTGGTGGGGGTTGGGTTGGTGGATACTTAGTGAGGTGGTAATTTTGAACTGTGGACTATTTTGTCAAAGAGTGTGTGGGAAGAGAAATTTACTTGATCATTTAGGAGACTGTTGGGAAATTGATTTGTGTGGTTGTAAATTTCGTATTGTTCCAATACATTGAGTTTTCTGTTTTTTGTGAGATATGGATGATTTCAAGATTGGTGGCGATGTCGGTGTATGTGTGGTTTGTTGATATAATATGGTCAGCAGAGTTTGAGTGGCTATTAGTCCAGGCGCTGGCTTACATTGAGCATACATGAGAGAGGCAGAGAATTTGACTTCGGATTATTGTTAGGGGTCTTTAGTGTATATGAAACTCGATGTCGTCACGTCCCAGGGTGGTCGACAGCTTGGGGGGGAGGGGGATACGTTGTAAAAAACGCGCGTTTATAAAATCGCCTGTCCTGCAGTTACTATTCATAGTACAGCTTTTAATTTTTTCTAAATATTATGTACACATAACTGGCTTTCAATGTGGTCCTATACATTTTTGCGATAAACTGCATAGTTTTTCCTTAAAAAAAATTAAATATCTCAAAAAATGTATTTTTTTATTATGGACTTTCTGTTATTTCTCGAATATTCAAGTAATTAGCCGACTTAGAGGAAAAGGCTCTCAATAAACGTTGTAGGCCGTTTCTTGCTGAATCCAATGATATATATAGTTTGGGGGTTACGATCATAGATGCGGCGGTGGGAGGGGGATAAGTAGCACTGTTACGCTGCGGCGCGGTCCTCCCCCATGATTAATGCGCGTAATGGCCTGTCTATCGCATCGCTCCTACTAGTCTATGCATTCAAATTATGTATTTCAGGAACGCTATCTTATGTATTTTCGGTCGCTGAACACGATTTTTCAACTCTCAAGCCTTAATAATTGATAATTCTGATCATAATATACTAATTATGGTCAACATTACAAACTTCATCTCATTATCATTATTTATGATTACATTGTAATGATAAACCATCCTGTTAGGAATCCTATATGTGTTTCTCAGTCGATAAAAAACTGATATTCCATTAAGAGAGAATAATTATTCGATTTAGTTCAATGATCACTTTGGAATTGCGAAAGTCAAGTAATGGAGTAAGTTAAACAAATAATATAGGCTACCCCATATAGAGAGCACCGTGTAACAGGAGTAAAATATTTTCTTAATATAAATTTACACAAAGTTAGTAGACAGTAGTCTGTCTACTAACGTTGAAATTTACAGTTGAAGCACAAATAATGCCAATTACTCCCATGTGATATGACTAAATATTTGATTACAAATGAAATACAACTCTAAAGCTGCGTTTACACCAAAGTTATTAAGGAGATGTTAATATAACTTGATCTTTATAGATTCTATTAGATTGAACATAACTTATCATACATATGATGGACATATGTGTTTGCCAAGTTCCGTTCAATCTAATAGAATCTATAAAGATTAAGTTATTAACATTTTGTTAATAACTTTGGTGTAAACGCAGCTTTATCAACTGATTTCTGTAACTTATATCTACGAATAGATACTTTTCATCTGGCTGAGTTTGACTGATTGTCTTGGGGTGGTACTTGAACGAAAGTGGAATGAGAGATATCTCTGTTGAATTTGAAATATTTGGAGAGAATACTGTTGGAAATCTATTGAGGGGAGATCAGTATAATTAAGGTGTGAGAGCAAGCAATCAATTCAATGAAACAACTACAAGGACTCATGAACGGTTCAAATATGAGAGATTGTCAAAGTATATTTGAAAGAAGTCAGGAGCTATTTGTGGAGTTTTTCTAGAATCAAAATCAATGACTACTTGAAATTTATGACTGATTATTGTAACATAATTTAAATTATCTTAAATTGTATTCATGCTCATAAGGAAGGACTCTGGTATTGCACATAGAGACTGTACGAGAAAAGATCCCATACTTTTTTCATTCAATCACACAAACTATGTTATAAAGTCTGTGTTATATCTAGAAAATATAAAAAAATACCCATAGAAGTAGAAAATAATTTCCAATAAGGAAACATTAACTCTATACAGTCAATACACTGACTCTCTGTCAAATGAAACCTTGAAAATTTAATGAATGTGACAACCGATCATGCTTTGGAGCAAACCCTCATTCGATCATCCAAAACTGAGTGATTGGAATAGCTAGTTCTTCAAAGGCTTTTCTAAAATGGCTGCTACTATATAAATAAATCTTCCATCAAAGATATTCTGTTCAAGTATGTTGACATCATTATGGATATCACTAGAGATTGTGAAGAAAGTCATCTAATGAAGTAAAACAAGAATAATGAGAGATGAGAATGATTTCCAGAAGCATAATGTTCTCAAGAGAACATAACATTTTTCTTCAAGACTCTGATGGATAACAGAATCTGCATAATGTTATCAATGGTCTGGAAGCAAGTGAAGAAGTGTGTGATTCTCTTTTGAACGTATAGAAAGAAATAGTTATTCGGTCTCCAACGATTTTTATCTGAACATAGTTGTGGCAAATTGTAAAAGTGTATTCTCACTTATAAAATGAAACAGAGTTCTTTCATTCTCCACGATGCAATCAAACAAAAATCCTAGTATTAGTTAATTCTAGAACAAAAAGATCTGATCTCTGTATTTTTACTAGGTAGCTGTTTAAAGATAATTCAGCATTGAAGTTTTAGTGCAGCATGCATTTCTACAATAACCGCAATCTCTGTCAACATCTGATGGATATTTGAAAAAAAAACTCTTAATCTCACTTGGCCCATGAAATTGTAAGTGAAACTAGTTGTGGATTTGACTAAATCCTCAAATATCGTTGACAAATTCGCATAATGATGACATGGCTCTCCTGAATTCAACTCCTACTTCACTTTTCAAAACTTCAATACGCTGCAAGATTATGGAAACTTTGTAATGAGAAGAGTTATGAAAATTCTCAATAAAGATGAGGTGATACAGGTGGACATAGCTTTTCATGTCTATGGTCTAAAATCAAACAAAGGTAGTGAACATATTAGAAGCAGCAGAGTAAAATAATCACTCCAATAATATGCTCTCCAAACCATCGAGACTTGATTTCTAAATCTGTGGCAGAGATTTATTAATGTGACATGCAAGAATCTAAAAAGGAATAATCCATCCATTAGCTACGTGCAGGAATACATACATTCATTCATTCATTTGTGAATAAAATTACAAATCATATAAATATGTTTGGGAAAGAATAACAGGCATGGCCCAAAACTATTCGAATCCCAAATTTTGATACTGAATAACTTATTACCATTTCAAAACAGTCTGAACGGGAATACCATAATGGAAAAATCAATCAAAAGTTAGTGAAATATCATTATAATAATACTGTTAAAAATAATATGAATGAATATTTAAATTTTCATTTCATTTTGATCTGACACATATCTATTATTATATTGGATAAATTTCTCAAAAGTTCACGAAAAACTGAAGATTCACGAAAGATTAACATTTTCATACTAAACAAAATCATTATAATAATGAATAAATGATGAATTCTATTTCCAAGAAATTCCACAAATATTTCTTGGAAAGTAACTGACCACTATATCAAGTAAGCGTGGGCAGTGTGCAATTAATAATATAATTTAGCCTGCAGCGCATCACAATAAATCAATTTGAAATAAAAACAATAGAACATAAACATATATAAATATTATCTTTATTCTATCCTTATATATTTCTTGAAACCCAAGTTTCGTTTATTTCAAACAGTCATTTCTTAGTTTCCTTGCAGAATGAGATGAAGTTTGTAATTTTGACCATAATTAGTATATTATGATGAGAATTATCAATTATTAAGGCTTGAGAGTTGAAAAATCGTGTTCAGCGACCGAAAATACATAAGATAGCGTTCCTGAAATACATAATTTGAATGCATAGACTAGTAGGAGCGATGCGATAGACAGGCCATTACGCGCATTAATCATGGGGGAGGACCGCGCCGCAGCGTAACAGTGCTACTTATCCCCCTCCCACCGCCGCATCTATGATCGTAACCCCCAAACTATATATATCATTGGATTCAGCAAGAAACGGCCTACAACGTTTATTGAGAGCCTTTTCCTCTAAGTCGGCTAATTACTTGAATATTCGAGAAATAACAGAAAGTCCATAATAAAAAAATACATTTTTCGAGATATTTAATTTTTTTAAGGAAAAACTATGCAGTTTATCGCAAAAATGTATAGGACCACATTGAAAGCCAGTTATGTGTACATAATATTTAGAAAAAATAAAAGCTGTACTATGAATAGTAACTGCAGGACAGGCGATTTTATAAACGCGCGTTTTTTACAACTTACCCCCCTCCCCCCCAAGCTGTCGACCACCCTGGGACGTGACGACATCGAGTTTCATATACACTAAAGACCCCCCTAACAATAATCCGAAGTCAAATTTTCTGCCTCTCTCATGTATGCCCAATGTAAGCCAGCGCCTGGACTATATTAGGTGGTTTATTAATGGCTCTGATGTGCTCTTTGTATCTTTGAATGTCACGTCCAGTCTGTCCAATATACAGTTTACTACAATCATTACATTTCAATTGAATGAATGATTTTTATTCCTTTAGTGCATACAAACAATGCTATCGGAAACGTCAAAATATACATTATAAATACATCATAATAAAATAACAGAATAATAAAATAAAAGTTTCATTCCATTCAGGACACAAACAATGCTATTGGAAACCTCTATTTAAGGTTTCCTCCTTATATGTTGTCACGACTAGCTCAATATTTCCTTGGAAAATCATGATTATGGAGAGGAAAATGGAAATTAAAAAAGAAAAACTAGCCTCACCAAACACATTAGTGGAAATCTTGGAAAATCTTTATCAATAACGCAATTAAGAAAGAAATTAATTATCACTCTATAAAAACAAACCATCTGGATTATTATTTGAGAGCTTAATTATATTTTACTAATTTATTTTAGCAAATATTCAAAGTAAAGTAGTTCAAGGTAGAGGAAGCCTAACCTCCAACACTTGCATACCATTCCGGAAAAGTAATTAATCATTGTAAAACTTCTATTTCTATATTAACAGAAGTTGCAGAGCACTATTTTGTAATGAGATCAAGCTCATAAATCTCGCTTTTTAACATCTTTAATATCTAAAATTGATCTGAAAAACTTTGAAGACCACGTGAAAAATCACAATTTTCAAACACTGATATTTCTAAAAATGCAGAAATTCTTACAAAACAAATTACCACACATGAAAGGAGGAATTTTGGTGTACATTACCTGTAAATTTCAAACTCCTAAGCCCCAAAAAAGTGTATTTGTAGTTTTTTTGTGTTCGAGACATGTTGAGTGGAGCTTGACTCAAGCAGCCTGCACATCCTTTTGTTTAAATAAAATAAAAATCTGCTCTCTGTTAGTTTCTGTGGGAATATTTTAATCTAACTTAAAATTTGTAATACTGAACTGAATTATTGTGATGGAGATTCAAAACTTAAAATGTTTATGAACTCCAAAAGCTAGTCAAAATGGCGACACATTATAAATAGCTGTGGAGACGTCAGCTCGAGACAGTCAGTAGCCAAATTTCTGAATCTCCAGACTATTCATGTCATAACTCAAGTGTTTTCTGTGTGCCAATGTAGACAATATCCGTGTGCTTGGGCTGAGAGGCGAGACGGACAACGGACAACGAGCGCATCAAACAACGGTGAAGAGGACCACTACGTGCTGAATCTGACGGAGCCTACACAGGGACCAGGACGACGCTGCAAGACTGGACCAACTCCGCCGTTGAGGGCATCACCGACAACCACGGCCAAAAGACGACCTCTGTGCTGAACCCGATCGCTCAAACAAACCAGGTCATTTTGATAAAATATCCATAGTAAATTGAGAAATTCATAAGAACACCCTTGGAAAGAACATTCAATTAATTTCATGAAAGCTTGAAAGTGCAATAAATTATCAAACTTATTCGAAACATCCACACCCTGATTATAAAATTGAATTAAAACGTTGATCAAAATCTCTAAAAGGAATTTTTATTTCATAAATTATAAGTGACTCTATGAGAGGCTATCTTCTTGGCTCGAAAATTCTTCATCTATGACCCACTAACGTGGGCCATTTTTGACACATGGCGCCCAACTAGTGTTGCATTAAGTTTGATTAAAAATTGCACAAGTCAATATTAGATCTTTTTCAATTTCATTAAATTAATTTATTTACAACAATTTTTTGAGGCGACTCATTTGCGCTCAGTTTAGTCACAATCCGTATATGATTTATCAATACGGGAGATCAAAGATCAATGTCATAATAATTTTTGACTCAAATATTCAAAGAAATTCTCAGATTATCAGAATTCATAAGCATATTGAATTTGTTTATTCCCACAGAAACAGGTAGTCTAAGATTTCTCGTATTATTTTGTGTTTGATGTTTATTTTGCACGTTTGGAGATTCTTATAGGAATGTAATTTGGCTGCATGAACTTTTGTGTTTGAAATTTTATGTTTAAAATTTTCCAAGATAAATTCTTTCAGTTATTGTAATTGTGGCTATTAGTGCCCTGAAATTGATTTTAGTTTTGATAATAATATTACCTGGAGTTTATAGAATAGGAAAGGTTAATCTAAAAAGATGGCTGATAATAATAATAATGCCGAATCCGAATTTCAAGATAGATTACCAAACAATGAATTCAGTAGAGAAAGTTTGGCCCTCTTATCATCAACACAAGTTGAAGGAAACAAATCCGAATCTAGTGAAACTCATGTTTCTCCCACTTTAATAAGAAATTCTGCTAGTTCTCCTCGAGCTAGTAATAAAGACGATAATGAAGTTACTTTAAAAAGTCTAGCCGAATCAATGAAGAGTCTTTTTGCTATGCAGCTTAGTCATAGGAATTTAACTGAAGAGATTAAAAATAGTACTCAACAAGTAACAGCTCAGTTCTCAGCTAAGTTTGAAGAGCATTCCGAGAAAATTTCAGAGAATAGGCAAGCAATCATAGAGATAAATGAAAAGATAAGTCAGATTAAAGAACAGGAAATGGTAAACGTTCGCGTTCATTTACAAAGTCAGATTAACGAAACACATGCCGAAATTACTAAAATAAAAGAAACCTGTCTTATCAATTAACTAGTGAAGGAAAAATCACCTAATGGATACGAGATATGGGGTACATCCAATCTGTTAGCAAATCTAGGTCAATTTGATAATACCCCGAAAACCCCGCAACCAAAAGAATTCATGAATCAAATCATAGCTATAAATGAACTTCAAACAATACCATGGAAAATCTGGCGTCTGCAGCTTGTGGCTCAGCACCTCAGAGGCGAAGCTCTAACATTCTTTAGAAGTCGTATGGAGGATTTTAATAATTTGGGTGACTTCACTAAGGCATTCCTAGACCGATTCTGGTCCTTATCAAAACAACAAACTGTTTTAAACAAGATAATAACTTGCAGTTTCAATAGTAGAACAGATACATATAGAGATTTTGCAGCAGAAATAAAATATTTCAACTCTTTATTAGATAACCCGCTTTCCGAAATTAATTTAGTTCAGATAATAACACAGAAATTCCCTTACAACGTTCAGCTAGCACTCTCTTGTCCTCAAATCAATAATCTGCGTGACTTGGAAGATTGTCTGAATAGAATTCAAACAATAAACGACAACAACCCACGAGTCAATCACAAAAGACTCGACGCAACCAACAACAACGAGCGGTTATCAGCAGGCATGGGAGAAGCAGGCATCAGAGAAGCAAACAGCACGTATCCTGAGAGTCGCAGATGGGAGCCTCGTAGATGGGAGCCAAGTGGATGGGAGCCTCGTAGATTGGAGCCTAGCAGGCAGGAAGCAGGCCGAAGGACGTATGAGGGAGGAGACGGACCGCGACAGCAGCAGCAGCAGCAACAGCCGCGACAGCAGGACCAGCGCCAGCAGCAGCATCAGAGACTGCAGGAACAACGCCAACAACACCGCGACAATCAACGCAGATTTCATGAGAGTCAGCATGTGAGAGATGGAGGTTCCCACGCCATCAAGCAGACACACTCGCCAAACCCGCCACAGAGCCCGAAGCCGAGTGATGCGCGACCGAGCCACCCTCACAGCAGCGACCCCAGCAACAACAATCCATGTAGCAAGAATTCAAATTCAGGGACACCAATGAAGAATATCTGACAACTAAAGGAAAGGATAGTACCGATAGAAGAAGAAACAATCGAGAGAATTACGCCGAAATCGAGTGCTATCATTCAACCAGACGCAAATGTGGGAGATAACATAAACAATAATTATGATGATTCGGAGATGTCTGAAACTTGTACTAAGGATTACGAAATTAATCAAATGAAGTTATTCAGGCCTAGTAAGCTGTATAGTACTTATAATGAAAGAGAGATAACTGAGAGTAATCGGAAGAGAGAAAAAACCGAAGGTATAATGAATGTAGATTGTGTGAATAATGTCGATTGTGTAGGGGTTGTTGATAGTATTAAGGAAATAGAATTTAGAAAACAAAACAGTGATGAAGAGTCTGAAGCAAAGAAGAGGAAACACACTCGTTTTAAAGAAAATACTCCAAATAGAGTACGGGAAAGAGAATACATTTTTCATGAAAAGAACAACAATCACACATCACACGCGAGTTACCGATGTTCGCGTATAAGAAATCGAAAACGTACGCGCATCAAAAAGCATTGTGAACAGTCGGATTGCTCAAATGAAACTACTGGTAACGAAAAAGAAATTGAAACAGACTGTAATACTTTATCGGAAATAACGGCTTTTGGAAAGAGACCACTGCGGAACAGAGATAGCCAACCCTTGATTAATGAAACCGATAAACAGGCCTACTACGAAAGAAGAAATAATTTTGAACCTATTTCGAATGATAACGAAACCGCTACTAGCTCCAAACTACTAAATAAATCAATCAGATATTTTCCCAGAGGACGAAAGTTCCACCCCCATGAAATTGAGAACCATATTCAGAGACGAGATAATCGCTGACTTATTAGAAGAAGATACAGGACATGAAGAAAACGAATTAAAACAATTTCAAGCATTTATCGAATGTAATCTGTACGGTAAGAAAGTGCGAGCATTAATAGACACTGGTGCACAATGCAGTATTATTCAAGCTGATCTATTCTCCAGTATAGAGTCAAAGCAGAACTTGGAATGAAAAATTATAAAAAATCACGAGAATTAAACCTCTCAAAAATAATAAGTACTTGCATGTACGAACATCTTCTATGTTGAATAAGTGTATTTATGATTGTTTAATAATTTATGTTGATCATAATAATCAAAGCAGAACTTAAAATTAAAAATTATAAAAAATCACCAGAATTAAACCTAGCAAAAAAAAAGTACTTGCATGTACGAACATCTTCTATGTTGAATAAGTGTAGTCATAATAATCAATGATAGAGTAGATAAAATGAATAATAAGGAAATATTTCACAAGACGTTTTATGTATTTTCCACCGACCAACTGGTAGTTACTCGCCGGAAAGGGAGCCTATGTCACGACTAGCTCAATATTTCCTTGGAAAATCATGATTATGGAGAGGAAAATGGAAATTAAAAAAGAAAAACTAGCCTCACCAAACACATTAGTGGAAATCTTGGAAAATCTTTATCAATAACGCAATTCCGAAAGAAATTAATCATCACTCTATAAAAACAAACTATCTGGATTATTATTTGAGAGCTTAATTATATTTTACTAATTTATTTTAGCAAATATTCAAAGTAAAGTAGTTCAAGGTAGAGGAAGCCTAACCTCCAACACTTGCATACCATTCCGGAAAAGTAATTAATCATTGTAAAACTTCTATTTCTATATTAACAGAAGCAGAAGTTGCAGAGCACTATTTTGTAATGAGATCAAGCTCATAAATCTCGCTTTTTAACATCTTTAATATCTAAAATTGATCTGAAAAACTTTGAAGACCACGTGAAAAATCACAATTTTCAAACACTGATATTTTTGACAAAGTCAATAAAACAATGATATCAGGAATAAAATAATCCAACGTACATAATGCATCATTTAAATATAAGCACATAAAAATATAAAAGACTACAGAGTACTATCACGTATGGTTTCTAAAAAAATGATTCTCTACTGGCAGCTGGAGGAAATCAGAAAGCGAGTATAGTGGGAACTGTAAGAGAATGTTTTCAAGTTTTTGTCGGAATACTGTTAAAGGCAAGTTTCTGGCTGAGTCTGGCAGAATATTGAAAAGTTTCAAGGATACATGATTAGGACTAGTTAATACTTTTTTCAGTCTTGTGTAAGGTACATCTATTTTTGTCTTATTTCGTGTATTATGGCTATGGATGTCAACTCTGCATCTATATGATCCTATATCCTTCTTTACTTGAAGTAGGAGTTTGAAAGCTACCATACTGTAAACTGTCATAACTTTTTCCTTTATGAATAATGGCCTGCAATGCTCCAAATACGCTGCACCTGATATAATTCTTATAGCCTTTTTCTGTAGTAAGAACACTCTTTGCACATCTGGGGCACAACTCCACAAGACCAATTCGTACATAAAGACACTCTGAAAAAAAGCGAAATAGCACATTCTTAAATAGTGTGCGGGTACACAATCCCTGAGCCTTCGAAGAAGGTATATAACCCTACTAAGTTTGGAGTAGACACTTTCTATATGAGGTATCCAAGTGAGTTGTAGATGCCTGGTTGCTCAAATCTCTGTTTGTTTGTTTGGTAATTTTGGAAATATTTTCTCAGTGAATTTGTTGTTTTGAAGGCGATTCTGTATTTGAGTTTCTTAAAAGATGATTCTACTTTCTGTGATTTTTTGTTGTAGTATGTGAGTGTGATGAATTTTTGGTCATTTTCCATTATATTCTTGGTTGATGATTTTGTTCTTATTTTGTGGAGTAGGTTGTCGACTAGAGTGGATGAGTATCCATTTTGTTGGGCAATGAATTTGATCGTGTTGAGCTCTTGATTGTAATCGAATTGTGTCATGGGGATATTCAATAGTCTGTTGATCATGTGGTGGAAAGCTGCAAGTTTATATTGGGTTGGGTGGTTGGAGGTATTGTGAATTACTGTGTCAGTTGTGGTAGGTTTCCTGTATATTTTGAAAGTATAGTTTTGTTTAAATATGGTGATGTCCAAGGAATTGATAGTACTATTGTTTTCCAGTTCTATGGTGAAGTGCAAGTTTGGGTGTATTTTGTTCAGTTTGGAGTGAAATATTTCAGTTTGCCTGGTGTTTCCTTTGTATAAAATGGAAATATTATCAACATATCTAAACCAGCTGATGATTCTGTCAAACTGATTGAGAACGTGTTTTTGTTCAATGTTGTGGATGAAGATCTCAGCTAAAATGCAAGAAATGGGGCTCCCCATGGGGAGACCGTTTGGCTGGAAATAATATTGGTTATTGTAACAGAAGTAATTCTGTGAGGTGACTAGGTTAGTGAGATTTACAATTTCATTGATATGTTCAGGTGGTGTATTATTCTGTTCCAGCATTGTTTTAAGGAATTTTACAGTTTCGGGAATTGGTACATTGGTGTATAAATTTGAAATGTCTAGTGAAGCTATTGTGGAGTTTTGTGGTACTTGGATTTTCTGAAGTTTTGTGGTGAGATCAATGTTGTTTTACACTGCAGTATGGTTATGAAAAGTTATGTTGTCTCTTATGTATCTTGTAATTTGGCTAGTTTGTGGGCAGGTGCTGTTGTGTGATTGATCAGTGGTCTTATTGGTACATCTTGTTTGTGTATTTTTGGGAGGGCGTTGTGTCTGGGTGCTTGTGAGTTGATTTGTTCAAGAAACTTTTTCTGGTTGTTTGGGATTATGTGCTTGGTTTGGTTGATGGCATCTTTTATTTTCGTTTGATATGTGTGAGTTGGGTAACACATACCAAACAAATCAACCCACAAGCACCCAGACTCAACGCCCTCCCAAAAATACACAAACAAGATGAACCAATAAGACCACTGATCAATCACACAGCAGCACCTGCCCACAAACTAGCCAACTGATAAGCTTTCAACACACCTTCCAATTTTAACTAGATAGCATAGACAACAGATAGACAACAGCATAACAAGACACGAAAAAACGTCAGTCATGTTGATTCATTCCTTCTCATGTAATATTGTTTAACTACTTCAAATGAGTTCAGAATGAATCTGTTTCTAATATTTTATAAAATATTGTTCCAAAATTGACCTGACACTGATGCCAGTATAAAGTTAATCATGTCAGGAACACCTCGCTGTCTAAACACTGCCTTGGAAAATTGATGAAGAATGAGTTTCATGTGAATTCCTAATCACAGAATAAGAGTTAAAAATTCTAAGGAGAGGAAGATTTCGAAGATAATTTGGATTATAACCAATTGCACAAAGTAGAAGGAATTCATTTCAAGGAACTCTTTCATTTTCTGTGCCAACTGACATGATAAGAAAAAAATAGGAGATTGCCTACTAAGATGATTTCCTATGTGCATCAGAAACTGTCGTTAACGCCACATCATGTTGATAACTCATCGAGCAGTCGAACAATTTTTATTTATTTCAATTTATATTATTTTTTATATTATTTCAGACTACTAAGATTATTCATAAACATGACAATCCTATACGTAATATATGCATAACCATATATGATGTTCAACACATACCACCTTTTTTGAGACCCCCAAAGATTTGTTTAAAAAAAACAAGAATTTCAATGACTCGGTACGCGTTATAATGCCCCCCCCCACCCTACTATGAGCACCCCTGCTGTATCATGGTGTGATGATAATAAATTGTGAAAATAATATTTTCATAGACTACAGTAAGCTAGTTGAAATATTCAAAGAAAACTCCTTTCCAAGGCTTTGGAAAACAGAATATTGGCGTCAAGCCAATAGTGGACGACTGGTCGACGATGAACGGAAATGGGTTTCTTTTTATTTTCTAGCCTGACTCTTATCGCTTGATGAGGCCACCTTGGGTACAAAGCACACGTGTGACCAGCTCTGTTTATAGGTAGGGAGGTGGAGAAAATGGTGGATAGGCATGATAAAACTTGCTTGTGAGGAATCTGAAACGGGTCGCCGCCAACCTGTCTCCCCGACAACTAGTCTCCTCGCTATTTTGATCACAGGCGTCAGTAAATCCCCTGGCAAAATATAGCATTGCCGTCAACTAGTCTCCCCGACAGTAAATCCCCTACTAGAACGAAGGAGCCTAGCTGTCGGCGACAACTAAGCTCCTCACAGGCTCACGACAACTAGTCTCCCCGACAGTAAATCCCCTGCTGCATAGGCATATGAGGGGTCTGGTTTCGTGATCGTACCCGACAACTAAGCTCCCCGACAGCTAATACCCTATTGAACATTGAAATCAGCTTGAAATGGGCGGGGAAGTAGTACAATCACAGATACTGTTTCACACATTCTATGAATTCGATTATTAGAAGAAAAGCTTGTTGGAGTTGTCACTTCTATCACTGCAAACATAAAATTAAAAAATGAACTATTTCTCTTTCTGAATTCAACTGACATGTTTTAGTTTGGTAGGATACATTTTTTGAATTTTTAAGAGAAGTTCTGTTAAAATAGTCGAAACAGTTTTATGATCTGGAAAGAAAACGGAGTTGCACTTCAACAACCCATAACTCGCTTATTAGACCATTTGAAAACACTTGAAAATTTCAGTTGCCACTTTTTCTCACTGTTATAATGATCTTATACTGATTACTATTCAGTTGTTACTTGGAAATGTTCCTTATTGAATTCAATAGGCAAGCAGTTTCAGAATGAGTTTGTACGTCTCGCTAGTGATTCCTGCATGTATGCATAGAATACAACAAATATCAAGAAAAACTCTGATCTACTGATTAGTCTTCAACTTATGGCATTCAAAACTCCAGATTGAAACTTTTTACTCTTATATTTTTCCATGAAATGTGAATTATAGGAATAATTCTACATTGATTTGTCACTGTTCTCTTTTGAAAAACTATTCATTAATTTGTAACTTCGTGGATTAGCGTGGGTCTACTTTGCGGCGGGCCTCAGGACTCGCTGCCACACAACCCTTTACATTTCATATTAGAAGAAAATACTATATAAGAAAATCAAGAACAACTTTGATCAATCATAATTAATCAAAAGAGTATAGTTACAAATTAATGAATAGTTATTCAAAAGAGAACAGTGACAAATAGAATTATTCCTACAATTCACATTACATGGATAAACAAAAATTTAAGAGTATAAAGTTTCAATCTGAAGTTTTGAATGCCATAAGTTGAAGACTGGACAGTAGATCAGAGTTTTGCTTGGTGATATTTGTTGTATTCTATGTATACATGCAGGAATCACTTGCGAGACGTACAAACTCATTCTGAAACTGCTTGCCTATTGAATTCAATAAGGAACATTTCCAAGTAACAACTGAATAGTAATCAGTATAAGATCATTATAACAGTGAGAAAAAGTGGCAACTGAAATTTTCAAGTGTTTTCAAATGGTCTAATAAGCGAGTTATGGGTTGTTGAAGTGCAACTCCGTTTTCTTTCCAGATCATAAAACGGTTTCGACTATTTTAACAGAACTTCTCTTAAAAGTTCAAAAAATGTATCCTACCAAACTAAAACATTTTATTCCCTATATCGTTCATAAATAATAAAGTAACATTTTTTGTAAATTCGATAACTTGTTTATTTTGGCATCAATCGCGAGAAAACGCATATTAGAACAATGCCAATAATATATAATATAACAAAATTCCAAACCGTTCATGATCTGGAAAGAAAACGGAGTTAGCACTTCAACAACCCAAAACTCGCTTATCGGACCACTTAAAAATTTCAGTTGCCACTTTTTCTCACTCTTATAATGATCTTAACAATTATAATGAAAAAGATTATCCAATTCAAATAAAAAAAGTGTACTGAACAGCCTTAAAGAAGCTAGGGATGATAATGAGGTTTGAAAAAACTAAACCGGAAAGAATATAGAAGGAGATAGAAAAGTAAGAGAATGTGATGAATATGGGGAAATAGATGTGAGAAAAATAAAGAGGGAGAGTGTGGGGAACAGTGTGATGGTGAGGAGGAGTAAGAAGTGGAGGAGAAGAAGTTGATAGGGAGGAGGAGGAGGAGGAGAGAGAAAAGATGGATGGACGGGAGGGTGAGGAGGAAGAGGAAGAGGAGGAGAAGGAAAAGGAAAAGAAGGGTGAGGAGTGTGAGTAGGAGAAGGGGGATATTTGTGATAAAAGTGTGATAAGAAGGAGGAGGAGTAGCAGCAGTGAGAGGAAGAGGAGGAGAGGTGTTGGTGGAGAAGGAGGAGGTGGAAAGGAAGGAGGAATAAGAGAAAGACGAAGAAGAGGAGGAAGGGGATGGATGAGAAAGAGGAGGAGGGGGTGGTGTAAAAGTAAGAGAAGTTTAGTTTGATAAGGATAACAAGGATAAGAAGAAGGGAAAATAGAAGAGAAGTAAAACGTGAAAGTAGAACTTCTGAACAGCAATTTGGAAAAGTAAAAGGAGATGATAAATTATGAAATTTGGGAATCTGGGAGAAATATAAAACGAGCTGGAGCACCGCTTTTGAAATCAAAAATTTCGAATAAAGTTGGAACATAACATCTTCTACTTATCGATAAGAGAAAAATGCTATTGGGCACTCATTTACTCACTAACTCAACAGAACTAAAAATCTACTCCAATCTACTGAGAAGTCAATGAGCCAATGACCTCGTCTTGTATACATTTCGCAGATGTGATGTGAGATAGTTGATTTAGATAAAGTCTCTCCGCTCCCATGTGAACGAAATAAATTCCTCGTTGAAAAGAATGTGCAATAGAGCAAGGGAATAATAATTTATGTTTTCATTACGCTCAACGTTTCTAACAAACGAGGAAAATACTTCAAAAATATTGAATGCAGACGGGGTTGTCGACTGTTCATTTCAATCACTATTTATTTTATAATTATTATTGTTTGTCACCTCAGACAGTGGCAGGCAATAAAAATGATAGCGAACGAAAAATTTAATAGTATGAATCGACTCTGCGACTAGAATAAGATGAGAGAGAATTCGGAGAATTCATCATTTCTATTCTCTCTGAATGGTGGTCGTAAACTTAAATTGCGGAAAAATGAAGATAGACAAATCGTGATTTCAGATTCGGATTCAGCGCCCTCAAATTTAATTAAATTTAATTTAATTAAATGCTTCGCAAGTACTAAAAAATTATCAATTTTTTTATTCGATTAAAATTTTTTATTTATTCGATTAAATCATTAAATCACTATAAGGCTGTGCAAATGCTAAAAAAACTTTTCACTGGTGACAATTTTTAAAGTTTTTTGATTTGAGAATCAAGCTATCAAAATGAAAATGTTTTCACAGGAAAACATTTTTTCTCCGATCATTACTTTTTGAGATATGAGCTCATAGAGTTTAAATTTTTGGGAAAGGTCATTTCAAATTCGGTAAGAGATAAATCCCTGAAATTTTGAGGATGAATTCTCCATTGTATTGTTTGTCGAATAGAATGAAAATTTTCTGAGAGTATCAATTTTTGAGAAAGTTATTAAATTTACCAAAAATCACGAGAAATAACTCAACTAAAAGTTATTTTAAGTAGGGGTTCCATTTAAAAAACAGTATATAGATAGATAGATAGATAGATAAACGAATTTATTTCAGGAAACAAAAGATACATTTCACAAGTAATCAGTAATGTCACTAGTGTAACAGAACAACAAATAAAAAATTGTATTATTAGCTCAAATTCGATAAGCTTAGCCGAAGCCGTCAGCCAGAGTTGAGTAGTTTCTACTATCTAATCTTGATAGAAAATTCTCCCAAAAATAATTCGGATTCTACTTCTGAATATAATTGATGAAACAACAAACGTAAACCAAAACTGTTATCGAAGACCAAAAGCAACCCCCAGCAGCTTCATCCTTATCTGTCCTAAACTAATTATCACTACACTTTTGAAAAACATCATTCATTATTCGATAATAATTTCAGCAACAACTGAAAAAGCATTCCTCGGATCATTTGCCAGCACTATGAAATAAATTTAAAATAGAATATCTGACATGGTGAGTAAGTAACTTAATGAACAATAACAAGAGAATAAATGAATGAATAAATTCAATGTATGGCAACTCAAATTGAACCTAAATTACACATGTATAATTGTAAATGTACACATATGTATTGTAAATCACATAAATTATCTAATATATTACACTGAGAAAAAACTTAAATTACATATGAAGCATCATTATCTCCTACCATAGGGCCATAGAAAAAGAAAAGACAAGGAAAATTTTACCTATACAATCATATCATAAAAGTTAATAGCTACAGAAGATTAATCTTATACTATAAATATAAATAAACCGATATATAACATAGATAAATCGATAATATTATGTAAACCAAGTCTAATTTTATCTTTAAAAATTAAATTCCCTTACAAGAAAATCTCTATATTTCTGTGCTGATGTCAAAAAACCTATTAAGCATTTCCAATTCTCGCCATTCAAATACTCATGTACCATTTCATTAGTCATAGCCGAGCAGCCGAACCATTTTACTCGGAATTCCGATAAGGCTTTACATCTTCCAATAAAATGATAGGTGTCTTCACCTCACCACTGTTGCATAAAGAACATAATGTAACTATTTTCTCCACGATCCACTCTAAAATTCAATGGCAATAATGCTCCCCTCGCCCTAAAAATAATGCTGATCATTCTTCTTTTATTATTGTCATTTATATAACCTGATTGCAATCCATTCCTTCCTAAATTAAAGTAAATTTGATGAAACTGAGAAGTTGCTGCCCTGTCCCACCATAAACCTTGAAATTTATTACGTATCCTGCCCACAATCTTTTCGCATCCTCTTCCCCAAAGATCTGGTTGGTTCATGGGATCTACCCACTCTTCATTAAATTCATAAAATAATTTTCTCCAATCTTTATACCAACCACTCTTCTTCTGCGTCAGTAATATTGATACTCACAAAATGTGTTGCTAGTGACAAGGTGGGTGTAAGCGTAATTCCTAAATATTTATATTCATTTACTACTTCAATAGCTTCCCCACCGTAATGCCATCTCTCACTTCTACTCAATCTACCACCCCTCCTAAACACCATCATTTTGGATTTTTCCCTGTTCAAAACTAAGTTCCATCGGTTGCAATATTGCTCCAGCCTGTTGATCATACTCTGCATTACATTTACGTTATCAGCTAAGAGAACTAAATCATCCGCATATAAAAGTGAATTTATTTTTGATTCTCCTACCATCAAGCCTCCGCCTAAACTCTCACAGATATCATATGTGAAAAGATTGAATAAAATTGGGGATACCAAACAACCCTGTTTTAATCCGCTTACAAGCCTGATATCTTCTGTTACGCCCTTATCACACCATATAACTGAGAACGTATCTTCATATAAGGCTTTGATCATGCGGACAAATTTATTTGAAACTCCTATCTCTAATAGTTTATACACGAGAGCATCCCTATCTATAAAGTCGAACGCGGCCTTGAAATCAACAAAAAAACAATAAACTTTCTTATGTCTCACGTTAGTATAATACTTAATTAAACTCTGTAATACAAATATGTTATCTATGGATGAGTACCCCGCCCTGAAACCTGCTTGGTTCTCCGCAATAATGTTCCTTAATTTCACTCATTCTTCTAACCTTTTCAAGAGGATACCTACGTAAGCTTTGTACATTGAGTTCACAAATGAAATAGCCCTATAATTATTTGGGTCTTTAGAGTCTCCTTTCTTATGCAGGGGAAATATTATTGATTTTTTAAAAGCTACCGGACATACTCCTTTATTGTAAACTTCATTAAAAAATTTACACATCAACTCTTTAAATTCTAAAGGGGCTCTTTTATAGAATTCAGCGGGTCATCAATGGGGTGAAATTGAATACATTGAAATTCGCCGATGATATTGTTATTATAGGAAATAGCACCGAAGAAGTATGTAGAATGATGAAAGAAATGATTGAAGTAACAAAAAAGGTTGGATTGAAAGTAAATTTTGTTAAATCAAAAGTAATGATTTATAACAGTGAAAGTAACGAGAGACCGAAGACGGAAGGATAGAAGCAGTTGAACACTTCATCTACTTAGGACAGAGAATAGGGAGAGATGGACAATGGGGAGAGATTACTAGAAGAGTGGCAATAGGTTGGTCAATGTTCAAGAAATACAGCTATCTCTTCAGATCTAATAATCCCATAGAAAGAGACGCCTACTTCAAACATGTATTCTACCAGTAATTCTATACGGCTGCGAAACGTGGACTTTCAATGAGAAAATAATCAAGAAACTCAGAACAAGTGTGAGATCGATGGAAAGAATAATGATAGCAGTGAAAAGAATAGATAGGAAAACCAAAATATGGATCAGAAATGAAACAAAAATTGAAGATGTAGGTAGAATGATAATAGAGAGAAAATGGAATTGGGCAGGCCATATCGCAAGGACAACGGATGGAAGATGGACCAAAACAATACTCGACTGGCACCCACGCACGCTGAGCAGAAGCAGAGGAAAGCCCCCGTACAGATGGGACGAAGAATTCAGGAGAGTATGCGAAGGAATGGGAGGAGAGAATGAAAAACGTATTCAAACAAGTCTGGCTCTGCAAGGATTGAAATGAAGAAGATGAAAGAAAACTTTACAAAACGCACTCGTACAACTCTTTATCCTTCTATGGAAAAAGGATAATTATACCCCAGCATCTGCTGATTATTGCCTTTTGAATTGTATATAGCTTTTGATTTTTGTAATTGTTTAAGAAAGCAATAAACTTGTTATTTATTTTATTTCATTTATTTATGGAAAGAGTATTGGAAAGCGTTCACTGGTGAGAGTCCTTGCCTAATCCTAAGACAGAGTCAGATTCTACCGGTAAAACCTTTTTCATTTCGATTTCAGACGCAATTTTTTGCCAATAAAGATGTTATTTGTTAATCATTGATAGGTAATAAGGTATCTTATTTGATTTTTTCTCATTTGAAAGGTCTATGAATAATGTAATGGACCACAGATGTGAAAATAGAATCTAGGAAATTCCAATAAGTCCCTTCTTTATATTAGCTACTGTTACAGTTATAGAATTTTTTTTATTAAAACAATTTAATTCGTAGAGTGAGTAGCATGACTCCATGCAAGATGACCGGTTCCTATGTAGCAGGTTTGTGATAACAAGTTTAAAATTCTTGTAAACGCTGAGAAACGTTTTCAACATGTAAAGAAAAACAGGGAAACATAGGATTGCTCAAGGCATCGTATCACACCATTCTAACTTTTGAAATATGAGATTTGAATATAAATTATGTTATCAAAGTCTTCAATTTAGGAAAAATAAGCTGTAGAACTGATAAACTGGTTTGGCAGGAGTGGATAATCAAGGTTTAAATGGAATCCACGTGAAAAGCTTCGTAAACATAAGTAATACTAAGAACAAAAAGTAGAAAGCAAGAAGAACCGATAAGTCGACTTAGAAGGAGCCGGATAATCGATGTTTCAGTTTAATATAATAATGGAAAGTTACGTAAATAAAGGTAGTAACAAGTTAAGAAGAAAAACCGATGGGCCGGATAATCGAGGTTGACATGTAATTTAAATTAAAAATGTTGTTGTGAAGGTCTTCAATTTAAGAAAAAAATAAGAAGTAGAATCGATAAGCCAGATTAGCAAGAACCGGATAATTGAGGTTTGAGTGGAATTTAAATGAAAAATGTAAGAAATTAAAAATATAAAAAGACAGAGTAACGGAACTGGCTGTGGCGGCTTTGGTAGCGGGCCCTACCAGTTAGGACATATACTTAAATATAGGAAGGAAGTCGGCCCAGTTCTGCCTATACGACCCTGGAAGAGGCCCTCTTTAACTAGGTGGGTTGAAAATCTCAAACCCTATGAGAGAGAGAGTGAGAGAGGTCCAATCTCTTCCAGGAGACGCAGACCACAGCAAAACTGTTCGATCTCCCTCTTAAACCACTATCATGCCTTAACTAATAATTTTCTTCCTCTATTATCTCAACAAATAATAATTAATTATATTAATATATTACACATCAAAACAATTCCATCAACAATAAAACACCTAAATCTTTCATTCACTCATGAACGCAGTTTTCTGACTTACTCGGGTCAATTATTATTCTCACACAAAAACTTAAAGTACGAATCAAAGTTCATTCAGTTCAATAACCTGAGAAGAAGACACACAAAAAACAACTACATTAATACCCACTCAATTTCACACTTACAGCAGTAACAAATTATTTAAGAAGAAAAAGTATAACCGATACGCTGGATTAGCAGAAGCCCGATAATCGAAATTCAAGTGTAATCAGAAAAAACTTCTATAATATGCTAAATTCTGTGGTGAAATGTAATTGAAAAATTACGTAGCAAAAGGCAGTAACAATTTAAGAAGAAAAAGGATAAGAGATGATAAACCGGATCGTCGAGGTTCAAGTTTATAATTTAAATAAAAAATAACTTAGAGAAAGGCTGCCTCCATCTTTACTTCAGACATTGCAAGTGTATCATGGGATTGATGGCAAGGAACTAGCTTCACAGTTTCATATCCAAGAGTTTGTAATATTAATAATCTACTCTTGATTTCAGAATTTCTCAATTAATGATGAAGTGGAGAATACGGAATACTCCTAGGAATATTTCCTACCGGTTCATCTACCAGATAACTTAAAAGTAATCTATTTTCTAGATATAATTAACCTTCAAGGTTTTCTCTTCATAATGCTTACGTTAGTGGTTTGCACAGTATTAGAAGATTTATATTGTTTATATTAGAGATTTAGAATAAATAGATACGATATCAATGAAAACAAATAGGCTACTGTAGTATCCTTTTTAGCGACATGGATTCAAATACATTTCACAAATTCAAAAGCAGCCTGATCAAAATCCCTCCGCGTATGTACGTATTACTCCGCGTATTGTATTACAAAAATTCAATTAATTAATGATAAAACGTGAATTACCGTATTATTTGGTAGTAAAATGAAACCAAAATAAACAACGGCGACAATGTGAGCAATAGACAGACCATTTTTCATGTCTTAATATTGTTTCCATTTTTTCGAAAACCCTGTCTGTGCACAGTAGCCATTATTGCTTGCACGTGGTTTGAGAGCAAATACGTTAATTCAAACTATTTCAACCCTCGATTAGTTCGCGAAAGAAGGAATAATCTGCATTAAATTTAAATGATGGCATGCAGTAAAATAATATTAAACTTACAATTGAAACGAAAGAAGGAATCCTTTACTCACTGGACGTCTGGACCAAACCAACTGAACTACACAATACGCAAGTGCCGAGTGACGACTTGGTTGTTCTTGTGCAAGCCAAATTCCTTCCCCCTCTAGAATCTAGATGAAGGAAGGGTTCTGATTGACTGATTCCAATGCAAGAGTCCTAGTCCTTGCAAGTAGGAAGCTCCAACACTCACAATGATACAGAATAGTAACGGACTGTGTATCTACTTCAGAATATAAGATACGGAGCAGTGTGATTTGCTATATGCAATGAGGATATTATTGGAATCGTCCTTGACTATCCCTCGCTTCTCACTACGAACCAATAGATATAATATAAATACTGTATATTATTCATCATAATAATGTGAAATATTTTTATGTTTGGTTTTCAAGCATCAAAAATTGAAAATATATTTTTGAGGAGAATTGAGGAATGAAACTTTTGTGAAGTGAACATCTTCAAGATAACCTATGTCGGACTATGTGTTACGTTATCTAAATTTGGGAGAGGAATAGCACAAGGTTACCTTATTTTTTTTCTCCCTATCATTTTGATGATGTACTTATTGTATGAATCAATCAATGGAGAATAAAGAATTCAAACTATTTCGACCAGTCGACCATTTCTGTATTATTAATATAGCTTGGAGCCGATATTATTCTGTCTGTGGAAGCCTTTGAATAGAGGTTTCTTTTTTAATGACACAACTAAAAGCTAAACTAAGTTAGCATATTTTAGAACCACAGAGTTCGGAAAGATTATTATTAAAACATACATCAATATAGCAGGAGACTGCGTCGTTGGAATTCTTGAGTGGGAGGCCCCAAAAACAGAGAAAATAAGGGTAGAAGTGTTAAAATAACTGACAACTTGTTTTACCGAGGGTGTGTAATTTATGGGGGACTAGTACTGATATTTCGGGGGTCCCCCCGACATGCTAAAATCATAGCATTTTCATCAATTTCGACTAATTCTCTTTTTCTATATATTTTCTTTCTTTTTGTCCCTCATTGCTTTTTCTTTTGTTCTATTTAGACGGCTAAAATTTGATGGACATTGGTGAAATTGAAAATGGTGGAAACTCCCATTTCCTTTGTTGTACTAGTAATTTCACCGAATTGAAGTACTGTATTTACTATTTATTATTGCACATGATGCCCTCATGAACTTCTTGCTTGTGAGTGGGTAATGGAAAGTGCGAGGGTGATTTTATGAGAAGATCAAACGTCTTTGGCGGGATTCGAACCCACAACCAGTTAGCGCTAGTAGACTGAAGGATGTAACGCCTTAGTCATCTCGACTACATTTACATGATAATATCCTCATTTTTTTACTGCGTTAATAGTTAATTTTTTGTTCTACAATAGTTTGTTCATTTCATTTATTATGATTTTTATCTCAATTCTTATGTACAGTACAGTTTAATTGATTATTCTTCATTTCAAATTTTTCTATCTGGCGCTTTGCGCCCCCGTGGGGGGAATCACTTTTCGCGCTTCAATGGGGAGCTTCACTGCCACTTCAAATGTTCCTCTTACATATTCATTCCTGACTTTGTCTTTCAGGGTTACACCTCCCGACCACCGGAGCATCTTCATCTATGTAACATGGATTTGTTGTTTATCTGACAACATTCAGATCCGTAAATTAAAACTGGCCTGATTGCTCTCTTATTTTATGTTTACTTTGACCTCGACAGGCATCTTTGCATTACAGATCACTACCGTAAATGATGGTGCTAGGAACTTTGGGACCAATACCTTTTGGGCCTGATAAGTTTTGGGCCTAAAGGGTTCCGACAAAGAGGATGGTTCTTCGCAGGTAGAATCAGGTGTCTCCAACAGGTAGTTGGACATTTTCCTTCAACACAAAGACGTTCAACACATAGAATTATAGCGTGTAAGTTGCAGGCGTTTTCAACTATTTATAAATATTTATTCAGATTTTGCAGTTGAATTATTATTTCCGCTACTTGATCAGAAAAATATGAATTTTGAATTTTCATTAGAGGCCTTCTTTCTGATAAAAATAGATTGATTATCCACTCCCTACACAGAACTATTTATAAAAATGAGTTCATGAATGGTTTCTATTCAGTCTTATAAATGGTAATTTATTAGAATCGTGTAAACCTGTCGAAAAGGCCGACTATTTTTTGCTAATCACCTCCCAGGTAAAGACCCAGACTTGATCCCAAACTTCCTCTTTTTCCTAGTTGGTCCCAAAATTCCTGGTCCCAAAGTTCCGGTCACCGTAAATGATCGCCATTTTAACCATGTAGCTGTTTTCCGATAATTTATATTTGTTATAAATATTATTTTAGTAGGTGGAGGATAAATAAGACCATTGCACTCTAGCATAGCCACCTCTAATACAAGGCCGCGGCCTACGATATTGCAACGTCGAGTGTAGGCTTAGAATCTAATACATGATTGGTGAAAAACATTTAAAAAAATACCAGCTGATCTTATTCACCAATCATGTATTAGATTCTAGGCCTACACTGCGACGTTAAAATATCGTAGGCCGCGGCCTTGTATTAGAGGTGGCTATGACTCTAGTCCCCAGTAAATACAGTATAAATATTTTTGATAGGTTGCAGTGCAAAACATATTGATTGTTCCGCGTTATAGCGTGAGATTCTCTTAAAACAGTCAGCATTTCATATAAATTGCACCAATGCTTACCATTCAAACAATGCTGACACATTGATATGAATCTCTCTATAGTACGTCAACAGTTTACATGAAAATTATAGTCATGGAGAAAAGGTATAAAACTAGTGGGTGGAAAATTAGTAAAAAAATAAAAAACTGGTGTGGTACACTCACACAACTTTCCTTGCTTATTGAAGTGTAAGCCTCATTCTTGAATAATTTAGGGAAATAACATAATGACGATTGGCGGCTACATATTTGAAACTACGATCAGACTACTGTATATGTGTATAAATAATTGTTTTCAGAGTACTTTTTCCTTTGTGTAAATTGTGAAATTCGATTATTTTTTTTAAAAAGACGTCAAAACGTCAGCTGTACTACAGATGCAGTCTCGACTATGTGTTCTTTTTATAAATTGCTCGACCTACCTACCTCATGCACGAGAAGAAGGTTACAAAGTCAATTTCTGAAGGATGGGGTTTCTCAGGGAGGAGACTCATGCCAGTTTATAAATAACTATACAGAGTATGAATTTGAAAAAAATCAGTCGAGTCATTTTTTAGAAAATTGTGAAAAACATTGTTTTTTAGTAATTATCCGTCATTTTTCTCAAGAATATTACGGAGCTCCTGCAATTTTCCCAGAAATAGGACTCATGTCAGTTGATAGGGCTTATAAATAGCTATGCATGGTATAAATTTGAATAAAATCGTTAAAACGGTTTTTGAGAAAACCGTGAAAAACATGGTTTTTTAGTAATTATCCGCCATTTAATTTTATTGAATTTCTTATTGTCGGATCCTCATGGTAGAAGGACCTTAAGTTTAAAATTTCAAGTCAATCGGGAATGGAGTTATCGTGTTCACAGACATACATACATACACACACACACACAGACCAACACCCAAAAATCAGGTTTTTGGACTCAGGGGACCTTGAAACGTATAGAAAGCTTGAAATAAGGGTACCTTAATTTTTTTGGAAAGCAATACTTTCCTTACCTATGGTAATAAGGCAAGGAAAGTAAAAAAATATGAAACTATGATACTATAAAACTATGAAACTTTGAAACTATGATACTATAAAGCTATGAAACTATGAAACTATGAAACTATGAAACTATGAAACTATGAAACTATGAAACTATGAAACTATGAAACTATGAAACTATGAAACTATATGAAACTATGAAACTATGAAACTATGAAACTATGAAACTATGAAACTATGAAACTATGAAACTATGAAACTATGAAACTATGAATCTATGAAACTATGAAACTATGAAACTATGAAACTATGAAACTACGAAACTATGAAACTATGAAACTATGAAACTATGAAACTATGAAACTATGAAACTATGAAACTATGAAACTATGAAACTATAAAACTATGACGATGTGGGCGTTCTGATATGACAGTCGAAAACGATAAACGGCTCCCCATGTCCCGCCTTCATAGCTTGTTACTTATTCATGACGAAACACTGTGAATGGAACACTGCTATTCATTTATATGTTCTGATTCATGAGTAAACGACCAAATCTAACAGCTTCATACAAAATGGCAGAAATCACTGATAAGAGTTACAGCTCTCAGTAGGATTAATCAGTGTCAAGTGATTACTCAGTGTGGCTGAATTACGTTCAAAGGGCAATGAAATCAAAATAAAAATATGTTCAAAAAATATAAAAATTTTCAATAAAAATATCAAACCGCACATTGATAGTTGTTTATGAATCCTCGTTGTTATAAACCTTGATAACCTAAATACTATATAACCTTGAGACAACTATTGAGATGGTTTCGGCCGAGCTGTATGTTAATGCCTGTTATTTCAATAAGACCCGTGTGGTTGGGGTGGGGTGCACGCTTCTGTCCAGCACTACTGTCAACTGTCAAGTCGGCAGGCAAGTATCACAGAGGAGTATAGCCTGTGTTGCAGTGGCACCACCTACACAAACATCTAGTGCCGGTTGCACAAAAGCCGATTAAATTTTAACCGTGATTAATCCCAGGATTCCGACTTCTCATAAAACCCTTCTCTGATTGAGTCTCATGGAATTAATCACGGTTAAAATTTAACCGACTTCTGAGCAACCGGGCCCTAGTCAAAGTATGTGTTGCAGTGGGACCATCTACAGAAACACCTAGTGTCGGTTGCACAAAAGCCGATTAAATTTTAACCGTGATTAATCCCAGGATTCCGACTTCTCATAAAACCCTTCTCTGATTGAGTCTCATGAAATTAATCACGGTTAAAATTTAACCGGCTTTTGTGCAACTGGGCCCTAGTCAAAGTATGTGTTGCAGTGGGATCATCTATAGAAACACCTAGTGTCGGTTGCACAAAAGCCGATTAAATTTTAACCATGAATAATTCCAGGATAACCAATCAGAGAAGCCGTCTTTTCATAAAACCATTCTCTGATTGAGTCTCGTGAAATTAATCACGGTTGAAATTTAACCGGCTTTTCTGCAACCGGGACCTTGTCACTCAAATGAACAACTATGAATATAAATTATTGTTGTATTTATTTATTCAAGTAAGTTACAATACATTCTGGTTCATACACGAATCTACAATAAATTACAGTACAACAGCCAATTATGCAACAAATTTCACATATTATGAAAACTTATTAATTACAATGAAGATTGAATGCAACATTAGAATATTGATAATATAGTATTGTAATATAACTACATAAATCAGCGGTGTTTCAACAATGAATAAATGATAATTTCAATGAATAAATATACACCCCACTATATATTATATGTGTTGGGGTATAAGTAATTAGTTGCTTATTGCGTGTAATAATTACTATTTACAAACTTCATTCACTGATATGGGATTAAAGTTTTTTATAATAAAATTAGTAAAAATGTATAATACAAACAAACAAAATTATGGAATTAGTCAATAAATATTAATGTTCTATTATAAGGATAATAATAAGAAAGGTTATTTTTAGAAAAATGAAAAACAGTAAAGAGTGGAATGAAGAATAAATAGTTTCAATATTTACAGTCTAACTAAATTTTCACAATTTTCCACTCCAATATCAACCAACCAGGAAAATAAACTTTTCTTGAACCTGTGTCTATTGAATTCTTCCCTAATGTAACTTGGTATTGAATTATAAATTTTTGGTCCCAAATATGTGTAGTTTCTTTGCCCAAATGTAGTGTTCATCCTTGGTACTATTGAATACGTGTTTCTCTGCCTTGTTTGATGGTTATGATCTGCCAGTCTTATGTGTTCGTTGTTTCTCCTCATTCGCGTGATGATAGCCTGGATGTAGAGTTGTCTTACACTCAGTACTTTACTGTCCTTGAAAAGAATGTTCGTGGGGAATTGATTCTCCTTGAAGCCTATTATTTTTAGTATTCGTTTTTGAAGTTTATAGAGAGGTTCAACATGTGTAAAATTCGTAGCTCCCCAGATAATTATGACGTATCTTAAAATTGATTGCACTAAAGAAAAATAAACAGTTTTTAATGTCTCATAGTTGAGGATTTTACGGAGTTGATAGAATTTGTAGAGAAGCTTCCTGATCCGGGTAATTGATAGATTAATGTGCTTGTCCCATTTGAATTTGTTGTCCACTATTGTTCCTAAATATTTTATTTCATTGACTTGTTGAATTGAAGGGCAATCACACGGGTTGTTGGTGCTTCCACAGTGATGCAGGATTATTGAAGAATCCGGTGGTCTCGTCCGTTCTGTCAGAGAAAAGGCTAAAAATTTCGTTTTTGTTGCATTTACTGTAAGCAAATTTTCTCTTAACCATTTATCGACTTTGATCAATTCTTCCTGTGCCAGATTAAAAACTTCCTCCCAGGTGTTTCCTTCAAATAGTATACACGTATCATCAGCAAAAGCTATTACTCTTCCTCTTATCTTAATTGAACATAGCTCATTTGCATATGCCAAATACAGAATTGGCCCAAGAACTGTTCCTTGGGGAATCCCAAACTTCATCGTTTCCTCTGAACTGAGATGTTCTTCAACTTTGACTTTTTGACGCCGGTCACAGAGGTATGATCTAAACCATGCTAGAGGAACTCCTCTAATTCCCATGGCTTCTAATTTCTTCAGCAGCAAACTGTGATTAACAGTGTCAAAAGCTTTTGCTAGGTCCAGGAACACTGCTGCACATTTTTTGTTATTTTCTAGCTTATCTGTGACAAAATTTGACAATTCTAATACCGCATCTTCTGTACTCCTCCCCTCACGAAAACCAAATTGATTCCTAGATAGTAAGTTGTTTTTTTCCATGTAATTCACAAGACGTTTCTTTACCAGTTTTTCCAAAATCTTAGAAATATTGCTTATAAGTGAAATAGGCCTGTAATTGGTGGCATTTGTTTTGTCGCCTCCTTTATGTAATGGTCTAACACATGTCTCTTTCATAGCTTTTGGAAAAATTCCTTTTGACAGACTTAAATTAAATATGTGAATTAATGGTTTTACAATTACATTTTTATCGACTTCAATGTTCTATTATTGATTCCATCAAGTCCTGGAGCACTGTCATTTCGCAAACTACTAATAGCTTCAAGAAGCTCATCTTCAGTTACTGGGTGAAAGTAGATGGAGTGTAGAGTTCTTGTAACAGGTTTATATTGGGATATGATTTGGTCTAGTGGTTTTCTTAAGGAATCTATTATTGTCTCCGCCATTTCTTCACCTACATTTGTGAAAAAGTTATTCATGTGGTTGAGCACAGTTTCTGGATTTTCCTTTAGATTGAAAATCCTATCATCTATTTTAATAGCATTCAATTTCATTTTTGTTTTTGATTTAGAGTCAGTAGCATCTTTGATTACTTTCCACATTTTTTTATTATCCTTTCCAGCTTCATACAATTTCTCTCTATAGTATTGGTCCTTTGTTTCATGAATTAAAGCTGTGAGTGTATTCCTATACCGACGATAGAAGTTGGTTAAGTTAATGTTGTTTGGGTCTTCCTTTCTTCTTTTGTTGAGTAGATTTCTGGTTCTTATTGCTGCTACTATACCTCTGGTGATCCATGGTTTGATGGGTTTGTACTTCTTCTGCCGCCGATGCTGCTTGATATTATTTTGTATATGTTGTCTCAGAGTTGATAAGAAGGTGTCATAAGATGTATCTGGATTATTATCTTCTAAAACATGAATCCACTCCTCATTCAGTAGTTCATTCTTCAAGCTATTTTCTCGTTTATTTCATGTGTTCCAGTTTCATTTGCACTATTTCTCGAAATATGTTGCACTCCTAGAAAAGTGGTCAGTTATTGTTGATTCATAAATCAACAAAAAAAGTATTATCTCTGGAGTTGGTAGCAATGTGATCTATGCAAGAAGCAGTTTCTGTTGTAGTTCTGGTTGCTTGCTCAATGCAGAGTCTGAGCCCATGCTCGCTTAGAAGATCGCAGTAGTCATTCAATTGATGATGTGGACGAATTTGAAGGGTGTTAATATTCATGTCTCCGGCACATATGACTTGTTGCCCTCTTAATTCATTCAGGATCGATTCTAAGTCACTCAGGAAATCTGTAATATCATTGAAGGACGGTGATCTGTATATTGCAAGGATGTTCCACTTTTTGTCTGCTGCATCCAACCGAATATGTAGGACATTTGCCTGGTTAATATGTAGCTCAACACATTGTACATTTATACTATCTTTAACATAAACAACTACACCATCATTTTGTAATGGGTTGTTTATGGTGGAAAATACATCATATCCTCGAATGGACTGGAGTACAAATTCAGTCCTAATCCAGCATTCGGTTAGAATAATAACATCAAAAGAAAAATTAATGTCGCACAATTGAATCATCAGCTCATCAAAATTTCTTCTGATACTCCTTATATTGAGACAGAAGATGCTCAAATCACAAGAACTCAATGCTGCACAAAGTTGTTGACTGTTGTTGATCACTTCATCGTTTATTTCTTCAAAATAATCAAGATCCTCGAAGCTGAGCAAATTTGATAAGTTGTTGTTACTCATTATTTAAACTCTCATTAATCCCTTCCATGTTTCTTTCATTCCAGCTTAAGAGAAACTCTTCACTAACATCCTTTAGTTTTCGAATTAGGGTCAGCACTAAATCTTCTTGCCCTGTTGTGATATATCTGAAGGTTTGTGTGTGTCTGCTCATTGCTACTATTACATGTTGTGTGCTGTTATATATTCCAAGTTGTTTTTTATTGTTCCTTATCAGAACTACATTCTTGTGAGTTAAGCCCTGTGCTTCATGAATTGTATGGACTTTAATTGAAGGGTGAAGTTTTGATTGCAGCTCTTCTAGCACTGTTTTCTTCTCGAGCTGAGTGAATGTAAGAATCAGAGTGTTAGGTTCAAGTGGTCCAAGTTCTCCATTTGTTATTGGAGGTCTGACGGATAACAGGACCTCATTTTTCGTACCAATGTCCTGGTAGTAGCTGGAAAGGATGTAGCAGACGTCTATTGGACACCTTCTAGTTACTGTTTGATGGATTCTCTTCTCACAGAGAGATGAAATGTGTGACCATTCAGCTGTTAATTTACTTCTCTCTATGTAAGGTATTTGGTTTGAATCTCCTAGCAGAATAATCTCAGAAGCACCAGCGAGAGATGAGACAAATCCCACGAAACCTGCATGCATTAATACTGCTTCATCTATGAAAACACGTTTGTACTGCTTTTTTGATCCGTTTATTATGAAAGATGAAACTGTTCTATAATCCTGTTTAATTATTCTTTCATATTTATTTTTGTGAATTCTATTCACCTCTTGCCTAATTTCATTTATTCCAGCTCTTGTCTGACACAAAATGAGATCTTTACCTGGTGTATGTTGCTGAAGGATAAAGTGAGTTTTACCACACCCTGGAACTCCATCCATCCAAGTTATTTTTGGCATCTTACAATTTGTGATGTCAACTTTTAGAATATTCTTCAGCAGCTCAGCATTCAGCATGATTTGGGTGTCTCTACTGACTAGAATATACTTTTTCTTAGTTAAGAATGACTTTGTTGTTTCATTGTAGGGTACGTATTTTCCTTCATTTTCAAAACAGAAGCCCATTCGATATGTAGTGGATGTCGGCCACAGGAAAGTCTTAAGTCGATTGTCGTAGATGTTCCATCTCGTTTCGCCATATTTCTTGAATACATGCTGCTGAAGAAGAGATATTACTATTCAGTGATGATAGTACTCCCCTATATAAATCCTCATTCAGAACATCATACTGTTGAATAAAGTTCCTGAGTTCTATCATACTGTTCAAATAAGCATAAAGAATAGAATCATACGGTAGGTATCCTTTTGGACAATCTTCAGAGCCATCGTTTTCATGTGGTATATCCAAGAACTTTAGATTGTTTATTCCTCTGTAATAGAATACATAATTCAGGTTTTTAGTTTTAATTACTAAACTTAAAATGTCCAAACATGTAAACTCGGAGTCAATATCAAAAGAATCTATTCCAATCGTAATGTTGTATTTATTTATCGATGCATATTCGTCTATTACCAGTAAGAGGTCACGGATACCTAATTGAGCCTCATTGTTATTATTTTGCGCTAATATCAATGTCAATGAATTTTTAACAAGATGAAAACGAATTGAGCTATTATTTACGTTCCGTAAATAAACAGTAGGTAAGCTATTGTATTCATCTTGACTCAGCGTTTTCTTCTTGATTGAATGTGCAACGCCTTCTGAAATACGTAAACTATTTTTATTCCAGCGAGCTAATGATAAATTAAAATCTGTATATTGACCAAAGCTGAAAATCAAAGACGTCCTACTTTTCGCTGACTGTTTTATTAATTCTGTTTTTTTAATAGATGATAGGAAATCTTGAATATCTATTTTTATATTTGATGCTGTGAATTTATTTGATGATTTTGAGCTGGAAATTCTATTTTTAATCTTTTTAAGCACTTCCATAATTTGTTCGATCAATTGATTGTTGCAATGCTTTCACATAGCTGGGACACTTTAGATAGTTTACTTTGTGGTCTGAGGGTTTATCAGCTCTTTTGCAGTTAAAACATACTGGAGGTTTATCGATTGAAGGGCAGGTTTTGATGTTGTGTCCTGTGATGGAGCAATGACCACAGATATCTTCTTCCTTTTTACAATGTTTTGTGATGTGCCCATAGACTTGACATTTATAGCACCTTTGCACTGCATGGTAATCATTAACTCTACATGATGTCATATCTATAAATATTTTTTTCTTATTAATTATTGCTTTCCTAATTTCGGGTTCACATTCTACTACCCAATGCACGGAATCCTTGTTTTTCGGCCCTAATTTGAATGATGGCTTGCAACCTTCTTCAAATTTTTGTTTTTCTATTCCTGAATTGACAAAATTTTTGTTATATATTTCTTCAGTTACCTCTTTGTTAGTGAGATCAGATGGAACATCATAAACAATTATCCTGGTTTTTTTATTTTGGGGCTCAGTTATCTTGATTTGATCATTATTTACAGCTTTATTCTTCAATAATTTCTTTTTGTCCTCTAGAGAATCCAGAACAATGAGTAAACCTCCTCCTCTAACGGGTACTGTCTTTTTTATTTTAATGTTATCCTTTCTCGCGATGTTGGTTTTCAGTGTTCCTTTTATTTTTTCACTGTCTTGTTTCTCATTACCGGTGGAATTTGAGGGTTTAATTAAGACTACCTGTTCTTTTGGAAGGATTTTCCTGACTTGATTATTGGACTGGGGATCGCGTGAAGTAGCTTTTTTCGGTAGTTGTATCATGTCTGCGTAAGTAATAGGCCTGTCTTTATTTTTAATTTCCTGAACAGATTTGCTTATGTCCTGTAATGAGTCATGGATTTTCGGATGCCCTAAAGAATCACTTATTTGGCTAATAGTAACTGCTCTCGTTTCTACTTTCACGATTACCAATGCTAATTTTTGAACTAATTCTAAGAAATTATCATATTCGGCTCTGGAAACCTTGTTTTTTTTAAATTCTGACGAAGCCCATTCCTTGAATTCCGAAGAGATACTCTTCATGTTCATTATGTCTGTGTTGAATTCACTCAGCAATAATTGTTCAACAGTTTCCATTTTACCTGGTTGTTCTCGTACTTTGAGTCCTTGGTTCCCTGGAAAGTTATCCTCTTCTTCCTCCTCCTCGAATTGCGGGATCAGTCCATCCGGTGGTTTGGTTGGTGACCTCATCTATCCGACGACGATGACGTATGAAGATAGCTGCTGTATGGTTATGATCCAGTGACCCACTTATTGATGAACGATGATTGTTTTGAAAACTATCACTACGGTGAAACTAAACTACTAAGATGTTTACTCTACGAGCGCTACTGTAAGACTGTATGAGTCAAGTATTTATTACTTTGATATGGTTGTCATGAGTGACCATGACAACATACTATTTATTTATCAGTTCTTGTTCTCAGATTGAATGGACGTTAAACATTGATGAATGTATTTCCTCATTTTACGATATAACAATTTGAAAACTGAGACCACTGATAAAAAATTTAAGCCCGAATGATTCTGCAGCTAGGATACATGATCAATGGCCTAATTATCGTTAAAATAGTACGTATTACTGATCTGAGAAGCACATTCTCAATCAACTTTATTAAATAATGAATAAATTGTCTTCGCAACTTCCCCCTCTCTCCTTCCCCTCTCCAATCCTCCCGTTCACCAGTTATCGTATACGTTTCAGAAATTTTCAAATTCTTCGTGTGTTCTTGAAAAACTATAATATGATAATGATAAGCTACTAAAACAAACGACTCGACGGATCTACTAGAATTCCAACTGAAATTTTCACCTCAAAAAGTTCAGGAAAATTGTTTTGAAATTACGGAGCTTATTATCGTTTTTCTTAAAACTTGGAGAAAAATCTTATTACAAAAAAATTGAGTCAATTCCAAATTTATAAAAAATTTACACAGAAGCCATTGAATTTCGAGAAGGGCTAAAGCAGAATATAATAGGGCTGTAGACTGTGGGGTGTAGAGCTTTCCTATGGGGTCACAGCAGCCACAAAGCCACGCCCAAGGTCAATCAATTTATAAGGGCTTGGGAAGTGAGGAAGGGTGGTCTCTCCCTCTACTCACCCCAAGCGTCTCTATTGGTTCTCCATGGACTTCTGTAGGACTAAGTTGATGGATTCAATTTAGAAGTTTATTCAACTTTTTCAATTTAGAAGTTTATTCAACTTCTAAACTGACTTACTCAGTAGGACAGGTAATTTTGTAACATAACAAATTAAGATGTTGTTAGTTTACGTATTTTCTCCACTGTAGAAAATGAGGATATCTAATATTAATAATTATATTTCTAATTATCTAATTTAAATGTGAAAGGACTGTCTGTGTGATAGCTCCCAAACAGCCTCAGCTGATGTTATGAATGAATGAATGGAGAACTGTAGCAATTGCATGCAATGAGCTGACTAAATTATAAATCACAAAAATTTTTTTCTCATGCACTTTCAATCTTATTTGTTATATAACCTAAAAAATCTGGTGTGGCGCACTCACACAACTTTCTTGCCGTTATGAAAATTGATTACCTGGCACTAGTGTTCCCGTACATCTCAAGTCTACTATTCAAAGATCTGAGCCAGCTGGTGACAGGACAATAACGCTGGAGACACACGAAGTCTGCTATCTCTTCATAGTGAATGATTCAATAGAATCAACAGTTTGCAATTGGATAATCACATTTTCTCGAATTTCGACCTTATTTTTAATTTTACGTGAAAATGTTACTGAACATTAATTGTAGAGATTTTCATGCTCAATCTTCTCCACTTGAAATTATTTGTTTAAATTGTATCTGAAGCCTGATAATTGGGAATTAAAAATCAAAATTTGCATAGAAGGGGCGGAGCTCCTGAAATTTTTACAAATATGGGACTTGTAGCAGTTGATAAAGCTTATCAATGACTTATTTAGGTATAAATTTGATCAAAATCGTTGGAGCCGTTCTCGAGAAAATCGCGAAAAACCCTGTTTTTGACAATATTTTCGCCATTTTAGCCGCCATATTGAATTGCATTTGACCGAAATTGTTCGTGTCGGATCCTTATAGTGTAAGGACCTGAAGTTCCAAAGTTCAATTCATTCCGTTAATTGGGAGATGAGATAACTTGTACACAGACGCTTTTGAAAAAAATCACTTTTTTGAACTCAGGGGACCTTGAAACGTACAGAAATTGGGGTACCTTAATTTTTTTTCGGAAAGCAATACTTTCCTCACCTATGGTAATAGGGCAAGGAAAGTAAAAACGACTTTGGCTTTGAGTCAAAAGTAAGAACTCGCTAGCACTCGTTCAATTACCGTACGCTACGGTATCACAATGATACTACTGTATATTATATAATATCCCAATGAAAATCCACCAAGCTCGTTATTATCATTATCATGATCATCTCATAATACTGAATCACTAAAATGGTTGTGTTTGTGTAACGGGGGGTAAGCCCTCCCCAATCATGAACTCTACCTGGAACCGCCAATGGTAGATGGATTCATAATAGCCTTTATTGAAATGTGGATGACATGTCAATAACATTCAAAGATTGACTAAATTCTATTGATGCCAAGTCAATTGTGTCAGTTATTGTTAGTAGGGACACATTTTTATCTACGATTGAAAGGCGGGCGACGTGAGTGGTAGAGTTGTTGAAAGGGAAGTTTCTTCTACTCTCTCAAAATTCAAATTCAAATTTATTTCGTCAAATTGAGAACAATACAATGTAGACTATGAATCATAAAAATAATAGACAAGCAAAATTCCAATAACACATAAACTCTTAAATTAAAAATAACTCGTATTCAATCTGTCTAAGCCCTAAAACCTAGGCTCTCCTTATCAATGTATCTCAAAGATGTTGTTTCTAATATGAATTTCTAAATTTAAAATCTCCCATTTGTTCTGAAGTATCTGAAGTGTTGGACCTCTAGTTGATCCAGCTTGTCCGACTAGACTTCCAACATCCAACAACCCTATTCACGGAAAACAAATCAAGTTGGAAAACAAATCGGATAGTGAATGGCCTCAGGTGACAGTTGTGTTGTGTGTGATGTTGTGGTACTTTCCATCAGTTGATGTGGCTGGTAAAGCACGAAACCAGGCTCTGTTTACATTATAGTATTATATAACAATAAAAGTGGTTGAAAATTCCAATTTGTGTTTCAGGCCAGTGAATGGCCTGCTTCAGATCAAGTGTCTCATTAGATTAGATTTATTGTAGAATGAGAATCATCTTGTGTTTCACATGTATAAATTCAAAAGTTTGGATGTGATTTGTAAGATTGAAATTTATTTAAAGGAGAATAATTGTAATCAGGCTTAGACATTCAGTGGCATCAAATAAAACATTCTTCGAGCCTGGAACCAAAAAAGGTTTCAAGTGATAAGAAATTTTTCAATTCAAATACATTGAAGCTTGAATTGAAACTCCATAAAACAAGTCTGACTGATATATTCTATTTTGTCGGATTTAGGATCTGTAGTACTTGATCGAGATCAAATAATTGAATGAGTGAATCTTGTAGAATCTCTTGAGGGATGAAAAATAAATGATTCTTGCATTAAAATGTTTCCTGTTTGCTTAGATAGTGAATCATTACAATGATACCGTTTGATATGACAATGATTTTTACTCAGTCTTGGTGATATAATTACTGATTGTAAATTTTGGCGATAAGTCTATCTCTTCTTCTAGTATCTACGTATTAGTGTTAAACAAAGGCACATTCGAGAACTGGTCTTTCCACACGGTTCTTTCCTTGAAAAGGTCGTTTGAAATAGACGCTGGACCGCCAGTCCCATTCACCTCCAACACAATACACCTACTAGAACACAGTCATCTCAATAGTGAAAATATTTTTAGCCTGTCTGTTCCTTTTGATAGATGATGACAGTCAGAGAATGTAGAATGTTTAGGTGCGTACAGATATACGCGCCGCGAACATGAGCAATTCACTTTTAATCAGCTGATTATATCTGTATTTTTACAGAAACGGTAAGATACAGATATAAAAAGCTTGGCATCAGCTGATTAAAAGTGAATTGCTCATGTTCGCGGCGCGTATATCTGTACGCACCTTTATATTCTATACTATCGTAAATCTATCCATTCGATGACAATAATGTAGTATTTCAGCATCTTTAGTTCTACTTCAACCAAAAATCAAAAGCCTTCCTTTCACGCATCCTCTCTCTCATTTTAATCAAACATCTTCACCCTTGCTCTCTCACTCTGTTTCTCTATCCACCCTTTCTCTCACACACCTTTCTCTGAAGGGGCTCATGCAAGGCCACTCTAGATGAACTAGAGTGGCCTTGGCTCATGAGGGGGAAGGGGGAAGCAATTTCACCGGTTACTACAATGAGGGAGGTTTGATCATGCATTGCCAGTTTCCGCTCTCTCTCAGTCCGCAGTTTACTTACTCTCTCTCTCTCAACCACTCTCTCTCTCTCTCAATGACTTCTTCACTGACATCCCTGTAAGTTTGGACCAAGCTCGTGCTCACTTTGACTCTCTGCCTGATTTTCATCCCAATGAGGACTTCTACTTCTCCAATGTCACGGAGCAAGAGGTCTTCTTGGCTGTTCATCGAGTGAAGAGTAACACTGTTGGTGCAGACGGTATCCCAATCAAGTTCATCAAAATTATCCTTCCTTTTATTCTCCCATTTATCACCCATTTGATCAATACCTCACTTTTAACGTCCGTTTTTCCTAATGACTGAAAGCTGTCCATAGTGATTCCCTTGAACAAGATCCCTAACCCTCTCTCTCCATCTGATTACAGGCCTATAAGCTTACTGACCGTTTTGTCCAAGGTTCTGGAAATTATCGTTCACTCCCAATTAAGCTCATTTATCCATGGTTCTGGATTGATTGGTGACTTTCAATCGGGGTTCCGTAGTGGTCATAGCACCACCTCTGTACTCCTGAGAGTCACTGACGACATTCGTAGGGCTATGGATAGTAGAGAGTTAACAGTTCTAGTCCTAATAGTGTAATAGTGTGATATTGAGTGGGTATTATTGTAGTTGTTTGCGTGTATCTTATATTATTTTTCAGGTTTTTGAACTGAAATGAACTTTGATTTTACTGTTTGTTGATCCCTGCGTTTTTAGTGTGAGAATTGACTCTGTCTTGTTTGAATTTGCTAACTTGTTGCTTCGTTGACAAAATTAAAGCAATTTTCGTGCATTTTCCAATTGCAGTTCCAATTTCATGTCGAAAAAGCCACTGTATTTGAAAATTGTACGAGCATTGACCTTTTTGCAGCTTTGGCTTTTCCACTGGAAGTTATGCTCATCGCTCGTGGAGGGGGAATAATTTTCAGTGAAAAGGCCACAGTTGGAATTGAGACGTAACTGGGAAAACATGTAACGGTGTGCGAGCCTCGGTCCTCTGAATGGGCCCATTTCCCATTCAGAGGGACAAATTGTTATGTTTTCAGTATCAGTAGTTTTTATCTAGTTGAATAGGAAACCAAATCTTATAGAGTTATTAGGAGTAGAATCAGGAAATTATTTGTGCGTGTGAGTTCAAGTATAGTGAGTTTTATTAAAGCGTATGTGAGTGTTTCTGAAGAGTCTAAGTTTGAATATTGTTAAAATGGTGAGTTCCGAACTTTTGTTGTTTTTCTTATTAAGCTCAAAATTTAGTTTCATAGAATGACCGAGGCCCAAATTTAAATGCAGCAAGTTAGCAGGTTCCCAAAATGTGTAGATTGGAATTGAATATATTTTTTTGAATCAATTGCTGAATCACTTTGTTCTGTTTGAAAATTTGACATGTTACCTGACTTTTATTAATTCGTTCCACCTATTTAGAGTTCAATAAACCTGAAGTTGAATTTTATTAGTATTTTTCATTGAAGTTCTTGGCTCGTAGCTGCTAGTTACTGAAATAGGTGACAATCGGCAGATAATGATGATAATCTGTGCATTTGAATGAACGAATCTACTAAAAGCTCCCAACCAATCAAGGATTCAACTAGAGATTTGATAGCATAATTTTGGTAAATATTATAGAAGAGAAGAAACAACCCCCTCCGTTTACATTAGTGGCCAGCGGTGGTTTAGTCTGCAAGAATGACTATCGAACCACATGTATATATTTCATATTTTGGAAGATTAACTCAATAGAGACAAATATGTCACCGGTTGCAGAAATGATGTCAGGTGTGGTGTAGGGTTAAAATTACCTCCTCCAGTTACAATAGATTTTAGAAGGCATTCGATAGCATTTTCCATCCCACTTTACTCTATAAAGTCAGAATCTTAGGGTTTTCCAACACCACTGTGGCATGGGTGAGGTCCTATCTCCAGGGTCGGTGTCAGTGTGTGAGAGTTGGGGATGCCTCTTCACGGTGGCGTGAAAAGAACAGAGGAGTTCCTCAGGGTTCGGTATTGGGTCCTCTTCTGTTCAGCATCTACATAAATGCGTGACAAGCACTCAACTGACCAGACATCACCTGTATGCCGACGACTTACAAATATACCGGCACTGCAAGAAAAATGACTTCGACATCACAGTTGATGAAGTTAATGCTGACTTGACTCGTTTGGTACGATAGACTGAAAATAATGGACTGAAAATTAACGAGACTTTATAAAAATCAATAGTGATAGGTTATTCAAGACTTTTAAACACACTTGACATAACTAACGGACCATTTATAAAATTGAATAACATACAATTGCAATACAGCTCTGACGTGAAAAATCTAGGACTTACAATGACAAAGACTCTTGACTGGACCAGCCACGTGACTCAGACTTGTAACAGGGTCATTGGGGGGATCATGACATTGAAGAGGATCTCTGACTTCATTCCCTTTTCAACGAAGGTTATGTTGGTCAAGACTCTGATCTTCCCAATCTTCAACTACTGTGACATTGTGACTCTTGACATGACAGTTCAACTTCTGCAGAGGATGCAGCGTGCACATAATTACTGTGTTCACTTTATCTTTAACCTGAGACGTGACGACCATGTAACTGAATACTTTAACAGACTTGAACTCATGAAGCTGCGTGAGAGTAGATCACATCATGCTTTGTGCTTCCTCTATAAGATATTGAAAACTAAAACCCCTAAGTATCTGGCAGTAGAGTACCGTTACTTGGGTGATTTTGGTCATGGAGGAACGCGGCATGGATCGCATCTGCTGGCTGTCCCAACACATAGAACTGTTATGTACAACAAGTCGTTCCTTGTGACAGCCTGTAGTTTGTGGAATTCTCTGCCTGCTGAGCTAAGGCTTGTTGAGGGACATCGTCGGTTCGGCGCGGCTGTCTTGCGGTGGATCAGAGGTGGTGACTCGGCTGGAATGTTCACTGCATCTTAACGTGTGTGTTGATGTGTGTGTGCGTGCGTGCGTGCGTGTGTGTGTGTGTGTGTGTGTGTGTGTGTGTGTGTGTGTGTGTGTGTGTGTGTGTGTGTGTGTGTGTGTGTATGTGTGTCCTTTCTTCCTTCTTTAATTTATTGCTCTCTTTCTTCTTTTCTACTTCTATCGAAATGATCTATGGATTTTGAACTGACGTTTCTTCCGTTTTCACTTTCCACTTTCCTCTTTCTTCTTCTTGTATTCTTTTCACTGATTCAAATTAGAAAGAAATTTTTATTTTGTTTTCTTTCTTTCATTCGCTATTTGGAAGTTTTTTATTATTTTGTAAAATTAGTTTTTTTTATCTTATAATCTTTTTTGTACAGTGTTTTAGTTTTACTTAGAATTGTATTGGAGGGTTAAGTGTAAGAGAGGGCCGGCTGCGCCCTAACTTCGCCCTCCTAGGTTTTTAATAAAGGCAGTCAATCAATCAATCAATCAATCAATCTCTCTCTCTTATTCTTTTGTTTGTACAGCCCACCCATCATTCCGATATTTCTTCGATTCAGTGGAACCTTCATTTTTTGCAATATCTGTTTTTTGCTTTTTGCCTTGTCAATTGATGGGGTAGAATATTTCTACTCACTTTGACTTGCAAAATAATGACTAGAACTAGAACGATTCTACCTGTACTCACCACTCATCCTCGGCTTTGGAATATCTTTTCAAATTAGATGTATTCAATGTATTGAAGTAATTAGATTGAATTCAATGAACATGATAATTTCAAGTACTGATACTATAATATCATAATACACAATATTATCAATAGAAATAAAAATCTCAGTACCCTTTTTGAATTATTTTATCACAACATGTTTTGGACATTCATGCCATTTTCAAGTGATTTTTATTTGAAGGTACTGAGATTTGTATTTCTATTCATATTACAAGTAGCCCTAAACAGAAAAGATACAATATTATCATTATGATTGACTTGTAAATATCTCTTACTCTTATTTATTGTTATTGAGATCTTACAAGTAATGAAAACATGATGTACAATACCAATATATCGTATACAGAGCTACTATGAATGAGGTGCAGTTTACTGATCCACTGGCCAATAAAATACTAAACCAACTCAATCATTCAAACTAATCTCAAGCAATAAACCTCTGTGATGGTACGGGTTCCGGATTGGTTATTACACATTCAAATTTCAACTTAAAAAAGAAATTCAATTCAATGCTTGATTGATTCTAAACTTTGTAATTCGAATCTAATTGATTTGATACTTATATAGAGTGAGCAATAAATGGCGACAGTGTTCAGATAAAAATATAAAAACTCTTGAAGACAGTGGACTACACATCACTTGTCAGTTGCGAGATAACTCACATAGAAATTTCATTGACCGGCGGAGTCTCACACATTCCATGCATCGCATTTATTTGCTGTGATCCTTTTTGATTATTCGTTCAGTCTTGTCAAGAAAAAGCAATATGCTTCACATCCGGTCTCACGAAAGCTAATTCTATTGATAAACGGTTATCAGCACTAATGATAACCGGCCAACATTTTCACAAACTCAGTAGGTAATGGAAGATGTAATTTCATCCGAAATTGAATTTTTGAATCGTGAAGTTATAAATTATGTTGTAACAGATGGTTGGGGGTTTTCACTATGGGAGACATGATGTTCTTAAAAAGTGAGCATATATGTGAATCAGTAACATAAAGACAAAAATACGGTGTATGGCCTAGTGCAAGAGCTACCTATGTCAAAATACCAACTTTCTCACAAATCAGCTTGTATTTTCGAACTACGGCATTTCGATACGGAAATGCGAGTGCAAGAAGTTCAGAAGTAGACATTGGTAGTTCTGGCACGGAGTTGAAAATCTAAAAACATGTGTCTTGGTCAATCTAAAAACTATGTCTTCATTGGTAGTTTTCGCACTCTGAGAGTGAAATAACTAAATCATTACATTGGTAGTAAAAAGTTTATAACTTTTTATTGTTTTGAGAAAGAACATTGGCACTTCTGGAACTGAAAATAATCGATATTAGTGATGTGAAATGAAATTAAAAAGATTTTATTCATCCAAAAAACAGTATGATAACAGGAAAATCTGTTTATCATCGTAATGTAATGATTTAACATAATGATAAGGTTATTTTATATGAATGAATAAAACAAAGAACATGATGTAGGCCTATTAGTTGTATTAGACTCATTTTTGAAAAAAATTGACATTGGTAGTTTTTGCACCAGGCCACAGTGACACACCGGTGACAAATATTGGTGAACTTATACAGTATAATTATAGTCGTGGAGTCAAGGCATAAAAGTGGAGAGCGGTGAACTTCCATCGCGGGCGTTCTTGTATGTTGAAAAACGAGCAACGTATGAGAGGAAAAAGATAAAAATATGTTTCGGAAGTCCCGCCTTCAGCCTTCCTAGCTCGTTTCTTATTCATGACGTAACACTGTGAATGGAGGACTACGATCATTTAAATGCTCTTCCATCTTGTATGATCTGAACCATAACCGCCCAAACTGGCAGCTACAGTACATACAAAATGGCCGAATCACTGATAACAGAAAGTGCTCTCAGTAGAATCACTCAGTGCCAGTTGCACAAAAGCCGGTCAAGTTTTAATCGTGATTAATTCCACGAGACCGAATCAGAGAAACCGTCTTACCATAAAAGCCTTCTCTGATTGGCTCTCGTAAAATTAATCACGGTTGAAATTTAACCGGCTTTTGTGCAACCGGGCCTCTGTATGAAGGATGATGAAGATAATGCAGTGATCGATCATGATCGCTAGAAAGTACTAGTGGTGGCGGGTGGTGGGGGGAGCGGTGTAGTAAGAATGTGTCATGATAATATTATATCGGGCCAGTGATATACAGTTGATCGGGCCAGTGATATACAGTTATACAGTGATATACAGGGGCGGGAGTTCTAAAGATTTTTATGTTTGCTATTGTTTTATACTAGAACTGCACTTCAAATTTCTCCCAGGGCTCTTCTTGAATTTGTATTGTTACAACAACCCTAAGGATTTCAAGTGTTTATCTATGACGGAAATAGACAGTGGACATCAATAATAGGAATTTTGATTTAATGTATGTTAGTACAGTAATTTATAGCATAATTTAAAAAAAAATTGTCGGTTCACAAATATAGGTTGAGCAGAACACTGAGAACATGGTAGAAGTTGAGCAAACATTTCCAAGTTTTGAAATATTGATCGGGCAAGCTGCCATAAGTTGCTGTAGAAGGCTGTATCAGGACGTAGCTAACCACGCACACAGCGATCTGCGATCCCATGAATTAAGTAATCTATATCTGAGATCACTCTTTAAGATGTACTCGGTCCTCGGCCTCGGTCAATTTATTTGGTCAATCTATTTGAGCTTAATAAAATAATTTTGGCACTCACCATGGAATCGAAAATTTAACAAATAAATCGGCACTCACAATCACTCACGCTTACATTTCAACTACGGTACTATTTTTCAGACTACATGCTTTTAATTTATACAAAATAAAAATAGCAAGGAGATTTTTCATCTAATTAGACCGAGACTTGTTCTGCGACTAAATCTTCTCGCAGTGACGACTCGATTAGATCTGCCGCTCTTCCACTCAAATTTTCCGATTTGCAAGAAAACACGTGGAGCGCCCGGCCTAATAATTTCAGGTTAAAACGTCATGGGGTCACACGGTTCAAATACATTTCTAAATCAATTGCATTAATTTCATTACGAAATTCAAGCCAGTACTATGGAAATGCTAGAAGACTACAATAATTTGGATGGATAAGAAGCAAGTTAGCAAATCTTTTTTGACAACACAAAATTTAGGTGCTTACTTAGTGCATGAATAAATTATTCAATTATCAAGAACAAGGTTCACGTGAGTTCATATTGGAAAAATCTAGTCCAATTTTGATCAGTTGAACAACCTGAAAGAAAGGCACAAAAAAAACTACAATACAAACCTCTCAATAATCCCCATATTACATTAGAAAATAGATGACATAAGATGTGTGTGTCCACACAGGTAAACGTGAACCAGCCAGGTAGGTCAATCACCAATCGAATATGGACTGGTTACAAAAGGCTGGCCAATCACCATCTTCAATATGGACTGGATGGCCTGACTGTGACTGTCCGCTTCCTGTATCAGTTATAATCGTGTACAAAGGTGTCCGCACCTTTAGATTAGAATCTGAATGAACACCTAAAAATCAACGAACTTCAACCTTGCTTAAACATGTACCTATACTATGTCATGGCGATACTATGACATGTATAATAGATGATGATGATGATGAACCTCTGAAATCAACTCATGAAAAGTTATGAAAATGTGGGTTATAAAAATAAGATTGGAATTATGAAGTTATGTAGTTCAAGTAGTTCTAGATTATGTAAACCATTGATATAGAGAATATATAGATATAGAGATATAGAGAATATATGATATAGAGACTATATATGTCAATGATGTAAACTATATAGTTTCATTCTGTGACGTTTGAGGTTATGTCTAACCTATATATACCGAGCTTCATTTAATTTGAATGCTTAGATAATATATTAAGAAGACGCTAAAATGAATGAAGATATGCCACAATATAAATACAATACAAAATGTCAACCTACCTGGAATAGCTTTGTGTATGTACGCAAAATTTGTGCTGTTTGTAGCGAGGAGCAAATCTGAGTGAGCTGACCTAAACAAGATTGAGCTAACCGAGGGTAACAAAAGCAAAAGCTTCCAAGGGTAGCGAAGAGGCACCCGGAAGGTGAACACTTTTTCACAAGCAGGAAAGCAGAATTAAGACGTCACGATAAGTATGACGTCATGGATACATATATCTATATCCATAGTTGCTTAGAATCGATAGTTTAGTCACATAATACTATGTATTTACAGAATAAATTCATTACTGAATGTACTCCGTGGTTTAGCAGCCTAGTTTGCAGAGCGACTATTAAGAATTTCTGATACAGTATTCAAATAAAATCAAATCATTTATTTCGCCATTTAAAAAAACAATCACAAATAAAGAGCAAATCAAATATGATGAACAATGATTTAAAGAAAATACAAGTGTTAACTTAAAAATAAGAAAATAATAATACAAATCATAAATATCTCTTTACGTATGTATATATAGTTTACGTGTTATATATGGCATTACCAGCAAAAGAATAAACTTTGCCCGCTGGTGACCGTTGCAAATCGAAAATATTATAATGATATTTAAATAGTAATATTTGAATATAATAGATTAAAATTAAAGAGCTTATAGAATCATGGTCATTCAAAGTAGCTTACTTTTTATAGTAAAGTCACTACCGTAGCGATCTTTTAGTCTTGTACAAGACTGAAAGATCATTAGAAAGAACAAGATTTGAAGCTTTAAATCTTTTTTCTTTTAAAGTAACTTACTAGTGTCTAGCGACCTTTTTGTCTTGTCAAATATTGTATAAGATTTGAAGCTCTTTAATTTTTTGGGTGGAACATTTGAACATGTAAATACGCCTTACTGAACTCTTAGATAGTACCTAATGAATAAGTTATTTTTATTCTCTTGTAATGTAATATTTATTCAATTGGGCTTCTTTAGTAGAGGGTGGTTCGGAATCAACCTAAACTTTTCATCACTCAATATCAGCCTTCGCATTACCAAAGAACAAGCATAGGGCTTATGTGGGCATCACCAAGAGCAAAAAAAAGAAAAGATAAACTCAACTATAGATTCACTTTCTTATAAATATGGTATTAACTATATGAGGTGAATTAACAGTTGAATTCTCTCATTGAATTCTTTAGTAGCTTAATAAAGGTACATTAACCAAACGTTTTCCAGTTCGCATTCTTATTTGAAAAAATATAAAAGTATGGATAAACGCTGTTTATTCTCTTGTTCTTGAAATAGAATTAAATGAATTTAAGGTGCGTTCACAAGAACTTGAGGTACGTTAAGAGAAGCCTATCTTAATAATTTAAGGTAATAAAATGATTGACAAGTACAGGTAAGCAAAATAAATACAACTGAATAGGGTTACAAACTTGCTTTTCTATTTTTGAAAATTTTCATGAAGTTTCTGTAGTCTGAATATTATCCGGTCATTAACATGAATGACAATTGGCAAAATTCTTACAAGTAAGAAAATTAAAGTGTTTTACCAGAGCATGATTCATAAATTTCAAGGCACTTTCAGCATCATAACATAAACATAACCAATTCTTTCAACATGCAACTGCCAATCAACAAAGATCAAAATCAAAGTATCGTATCGTTGTCAAATCAACAAACTATTGTTTGTAAGCAACTTGGATATCGATATAAGTATTCATGACCTCATTTTATCATGACGTCGAGACTCTGCTCTCCTCCTTGTGAAAAAGTGTTCACCCACCCGAAAGGTGGCGGCGCTCAGAAGAAAAATTCTTCGCCTATCTCACACTGGAGGCGCGCCGCGCAGCCTCAGAGGAAAAACTGGAGGCTTGTCTCCAGTGGCTCTGTGCTTAATAGTGTGCAAAATCATCTTTGTCTACAGCCGTACAGCCGAACGATATAACCTTAGGTAGAATTAGGAACGTTATAATCCTAGGTAGAATCTGTGGAACAAATCGTAGCTGAAAGCTATACGAGTTCGGCAATTCTGTATGTTTCTCCGTGTTTCTAGTAAGTATAGTTCAAAATGAATAAGGAAGTCGAGAAGAAAGATGATGTTTTCTTCAAAACACTTCCAAAGGGGGGGGGACCCTTCGGTGTCAGCCACTCTGTTAAATTATTGCAGTGTTTTCGCTCACCGATCTCAGCCCATCTCACTCACACATCCTTTCAGTATAGCGCTATCTCACTTCTACTCTCAAAAACCGTTCACTGGAGGGAGTGATGCTGACTGCAAAAGAAACAAAACTAACACACTACTTGTGAACGGGTCGATGTCAAACGAGACAAACGACATAAGAGTCCTGCGACAGTCGAGGACTCTTCAATTTTCGTACACCCCCGACAGTCGAGGCCTACGATCGTAGAGGACTGGAAAACAGTCCTCTACTGTCGCAGGCCTTGAATGTCGTCGGTCTCGACTGTCGCGCCCCCCTTGTGAACACTCGGTAACAGATATGATTAGATTCACGCTGGACAGCAAACACCATCTAGCTAGCTGCATCATTTTAACGCACCACTGTCCTACTAATAAACAATAGCTACGTTACATCTAAACTCTCAACTTCACAAGTAAATAACTTCAAACTAAAACCTCCACCACTATAGTGAGTTGCATGTATAATGACAGTGTTTGATTAGCAATGGTATTGCTATCCTTGTCTATCATTCAACAAAGCGGATAGCGCTATTTCTTTCTCGCTTTGCTCTGTTGCCAGATCTTCTTTTAACAATGTAGGATTCATGATTAATTAACAATATATTTCATCTTAATTATGTAAATCCATTATGAAATTATTGAAAAATATAATTTCTTGCTTAATAAAATGTAATTGTTTATTTTAAACGAGAATGAACAGTTACAATATTACATCAATAACCCTGTATCAGATACCGTTATAGAAGACATTGACAAGATATAGATGATCGGCAACATTGTTCTCCCATCTTTCTCCACTGGCATTATAACGTGGACCTCAGTATAGACAATAATAAGCTCATACTCTATTCAATCTATTTACTTATTGAATATCTGGTTCCTTTTCCAGGGAAAGTTAACAGTTCTAATTATTCTTCCAAATCCTTTGATTGGGAGTAATGATAGAACATTTTTGAAAGCAGTATCGAATTCAGCGACTTGAAATACTTCCTATGATCAAGATGTCAGAGTGGTTTAGTTATTTCCAGATTTCAAATATGTGGTCCTCAAATGTCTAGAAAAGTTGACGGAAGCTTTTATGGTGTTAGTTTTTCACGGAAGCTTTCAAATCTGAATAATCAAGTGAAACAAGCATTCCCCATACAAGTATACTTATTTTCTATCCATAATAATGTTGATGATTGAAGAATATAAGATGATTCATCATTTACACTCGTGGCTTGTGTCCTATGTGTAACACACACAATTATATCCTCCCTGATTACAATCATACTATCAACACCTCAGTATAAGACTAGGGATAACTCCATTATTACCATTTTGTATTGATCTACTGATATATTTTTATTGAATTTAGTTATATTAATAGATATTTTGAAATAATGTCCCCCGGAAACCGGTTGATGTAGTATTTTGCTGCAAATTGATGTCAGCAATCACACATTCTAAAGAACTGTAATTTGAACTGATTTCACAAGCAAATATAAATCGTTCATGAATGTCGATATGTTGGTGAGTTTAAAATGAACGTTAACTAATTCAAATGAAGATTAAGAATGTTCCCGAAAGAAGTTTTTCAGATCAATTATTACTTTTGAAAAGCGATAGCATTATTGCCTTTATTCTAATTGTAATATAAATTTAAGAGTTTTTAATGGCAATTGGATGAATCATTACCCTACTAAAATTATTGCTTGAGTCAATGGGCTCTATGAACGTAAAATACATACAACTTTTCTAACAATTGTATGTTTGTTAATGAGTGCTAACGGTCATTGCCAAAAAGTGTGTTCCAAATTAAGTACGATAAGAAAGAGAAGTCTGAACTCCAGGAGAATGGAAACAGCAAAGAAAGAATTCCCATTCACTTTTCTATCCACGCGTCTGTTTATTTTACTCTCAAGCTTCTAGCCACTTGACCATTGATAATTTATTGATCTCTTAATTCTTGACCATCCCAACAGTTCTTAGTAAAGAGTTCAATAACGTTTCTAGTATCTGGGAACATGGATGTAATCGGAAAGAAAATAAGACGAAGTCTCATTTAAATTTTCACTTTGAACCGATGCATCTATAGACTGTTTCCGTGTAGCATAAACATCCATTAAATTTCACCGCCCTAGAATGACGTTATGTAACGAAGTAATGCCAGGAGAACTAATGAACGAGTTGGACTACATACAGTGCGATGACGTCATTCTACGCCAGTTGCATTTAATATATGTTCTTGCATCAGTGGTTGTTATAATATGGATTGTGAAGCTTTTACAATTTTCTCGAAGGTTTTACACATGCTGTTCCAGAAGTGCATGTTCTCATCTAGACAATTAACATACATACATCAATTTCTAATGTATGGAAGAACGGAAGATTGAAATATGAGTAATATCAGTCTGTTAGTAGACAAATTTATCCTCACATTTTTAGTAAATTACTGCATTTCAGTATTTTGGTAAGAAGTAGTGATTGAAATTTCATCATCTTCGCTAATACATGCGACAATAATAGAGTGTGATTTCAAAGGCGAACTTGATGTTACCAAGTACTTTGTTGGAGTAATCAAAAGTCTTTGGAATGTAGAAATACAATTTAAGTTTCCTGTTATGAGTTATGTTCTCATATAACGACATCAGTAACGAGTTAACATCTACGTTAATCCATGGAGTAAAGATACTGTTTAATACCTAGATTATTTGTCTCTGGTTAATTTCAAAATATACTCAATTATTTATCCAAGTATATTATTGTCAAGTTATATTCTTCCACTGGAAATTTTAGCTCACTCCAGCTTATATCAAGATTTTCCCTGAATAGAACAAGGCTTATTAGCCCTGAATTAGATCTTGGGTAAAGTCCACGTTATAATGGCAGATGGCAATATTTGTGTTGCTATCCTTGTATATCATTCAACAAAGCAGATAGTGCTATATTTTTCTAGCTTCGCAACGTTGCCGGTTCGTTTTTAACAATGTAGAAATATAATCAATTAGCATAATATTTAATCTCAATTATGAAAATTTATTGTTGAATCAATTAAAAATATATTTTCTTGACGAATAAAATATAATTGATTTCAACCAGAATGAACAGTTAAAATTACATCAGATATACCAGTATCAGCTGTCCTCTATGGAAGGCAGTGCTAAGGCAGAGAATCGGCAACACTGTTCTCCTATCTTCCTTCACTGCAATTATAACGTGGACCTGTGAAGATCCATCCATAAGAATAATGAATCTACTTTTAAAAGACTGAAAAGGTCTATAAGTATTGTATGAACCAAGATGCATATTTTAAACATTTATTTCAATCAATTGTAAGATCATGTAAAATAAATCCGATAATTGTTTACAGTTTTATAATATCAGAAACAGGTTAATGAAGAATGATATCAAATCCAATGAAATCTACTATAGAATAATAAACATCAATAATAATGACAAGAACGTCTTCAGTATACTATCAATTTTTTCCTTTACTCTGTACTATTAAATATTGTTGTGATCTATGTATTTATTTGTGATGTTCGTGATCATCTCTCTGCCCTGATGACAAATAAAGATTTTTATATCTATTGAAACTTAAGTAGTATAAACGTAACTTACGTGTTAGTAGTAGTTAGTAGTCTCTAGTTATAGTTATAGTCATCGTTAGTAGAAGATAGATCAGTATTCTCTAAATAATACTAGTTTTAAATAATTATCGATTCCAAAGTTATTCATATTTTAATTTCAAATATCTCATCAATCATATTTTATGTATTGTGTGAGTGATCTGGCAAATGATTATTTCTATTACAGTAATGACAATTATTTTTCGACCCATCATCATCTTGAATTATGAATATGAATTACAGGTCTACTTCTTTGGAATAATTGGGTGATCAAATGCACACTTACAGCTTTCTCAAAAAGGAGTGAGAATTATTAATTTCTATGAGAAAAAAAATTAATATAACCCAAGTCACCAAGATAGTTGCAGCGATTCCATCCAGGAAAAAGTTGCGCATTCCTCGGTTGTCATCATCGATAGGAACGATTGAGGATGAGGCGACAAATTCTTGATGAAGGAGAGGTTCATTATCACCTTGAGATCCTTCGTTGTTGGGGTCATCATCGTCTCCTCCAATTGGAGCGTCCAGTAGGATTTCCGTGTATTCATCTAAGCCTGCTGATCTATCAAAAGTGGTCTGATCATCGTGAACGGGTATCCCATCCTTGGCGATGCCATCTGAGGAAACATACGTCTCACCAGACAGCAGTTTGATTGGCATTGGAGAGGAATCCTCGGTATTTTCCAACATTTTCTTCTTATTGATCGACGAGAACCGGTTTCGTACACTCCTACCCTCGTGAATTTCTTCAACTGTAACTGCTGGAAATCCTGAAGGAGTGGGATGAGAAGGTTCATCTTTACTGCCTAACTGAGCTTCAATGTCATCTCCGGCCACAAACATCGTCTTCAAAGATAAAAAGCAGAGTCTACGATAAGAAATCAAAGTCTACGAAAAAAGCAAAATCTACGTAAAAAACAGAGTTCAAAAAAGCAAAGTCTACGTTAAAAACTGAGTTCTGAGTATCCTAAAAAAAGTAGAGGTATTAACCAAATTTACGTTGAAATCGAGTTCTAGATATCCGAAAAGAGTAGAGATAGTTCCTTGTTCGTTAGAAATCAAAGTCTACGATAAAAGCAAAATCTACGTTAAAAACAGAGTTCTAAAAAGCAAAGTCTACGTTGAAAACTGAGTTCTGAGTATCCTAAAAAAGTAGAGGTATCAAATTTACGTTGAAATCGAGTTCTAGATATCCGAAAAGAGTAGAGATAGTTCCTTGTTCGTTGGAGTATAGTTTATCCAAATGTTGGTTCACTCACTTGAAAATTCACATTTGGAACACTTCACTATTTAAAGCTGGCTCACTTGCTACAAGCACTAGCAATCACAGACTAGCACTGCACTGTCTTCTAAAACTTCCAAGTTTTATCGACTATACCACTTCCAAATGTCATTCGATTGATTAGTCATTCATTGGAGGGGCTTATAAATGACGATGTTTTTCTTTGACGGTATCATTACGGTCTTCTAGATAAACTAACATTTTTTACGTAAACATTGGGTTTTACATTCTATTCATTTTATACTGTAAACATTGGTTGAGTGGGAAGGTGACGACTATGATGATGTTTATGATGATTTTAGTGATAGTTATGTTGGTTGATGTTCATCATGATTTGAGGAAGAATTGAATTGATGAGGAATGCTGGAAGTTCAAAGTGTTTACTCACTATATAAGATCGTAAAGTTTGTCGTATCATTAGTATATCTTCAATATCACATAGCATAGAAAATTTCAACTTTTGTTAGTTTGTTGCCCAAAAGAGTTTTGATATTCAAAAGTCGATAACATGTTGTTTATATTGG